>NW_006262339.1:49285212-49583623 GCF_000493195.1 Citrus x clementina
GATTTCAATTCCATTCTCCCATTCTAATGTAAATAAACAACCTACTTCCACTCCACACTCCCAATCCTAAAATTCTCACTCCTCAAGATTCTCATTCGAATCCAAAATGTAAACGCTACTTTAGTTTAGATCCATTTTGTCCAGAGTTTAATACCTGTGTATGAAAATAACATTTTGGTCCATCATTTAAACTAGAAGTCTAGAACTTGTTAAGTTCAATTACAAAAAAAAAAAAAAAACATTTGGGTCCATTATTTAAACTAAAATAAACAACCAACTCTCCAGAGTTTTTTTTTTTTTTTAACTTTTACTTTTACTTTTTGGAGAGGCCAAATCCCCCGAGTTTGTCATAATGGATATCGACTTCATCATTTTTATGAAAAAATTAATGTTGATGGGCGGACTTTGCTTTCACTTCCGAGCTTTTCGTTTGCTTTCTCTTCCTCTCTGCATTATTTGATGATGCTTTAATACTTGTTCTTTAGGGGAAGATTGACTATTTGACTTGAAATCCTTGCTTTTTTTTTTCTTTTTTCTTTTTTTCCTTTTTCTATCTTTCTCATTTTTTAGGAGAAATTCTAGTATTCTACCAACTGTCATGTAACGACATCATCCAGAAAAGCAATTTAGTTACACTGCCCTACATCAAGCATGCACCTATATTCACTAACTGGTAAGAATTTATTCTTATAAATAAACTCTTCTCATACTTGCAATCCCATTAATGCTGCATCCATGTCCTCATAAATGGTCTTGCACTTTTTAATAGAGTTAACTGCTCAGCCTTTAGCCATCCTATTTCGCCAAAAAACTAATAGTTTGATTGAACAATGAATCTGCATATAAGAGGGTAACTAAAAGGATTACTGAATTGATTCAAAAAATGATGAAGGAATTGGCCAATTTATGTCTACTGACCACTTTCAGTTCTCATGAAAATATGGCATTAACAAAGGCCTCTGCATCGAAGGGTTGTAGGTCCTCCACACCTTCACCAACACCCACAAACTTTACAGGAATGCCAAGCTCATCGACGACACTGACCTGCAAGAAGGAAGTAAGATGTCTTACCAAAATCATAGCTTTGAGCACAGAGGTTAAACTTGGAGCTTACCACACAGCCACCTCTAGCAGAACCATCCAGCTTTGTCAAAATTAAACCAGTTATTCCGACAACCTGTCACAAAAGATAGTGTAAACCATGCACTGATGCAGTGTTCAAATAGTATGATTATATCATGTCCTAGCTATGGTAAACAATAAACATTATAGATAATCAAACTCGCCAAAAAGAAAAGTAGCTATGCATAAATAACCAAAACACAACCAACTTATCATTAGGAAGCAAAGGATGGGAATATTACATCATTAAATTCTCTTGCTTGTGGAAGCATATTCAAGCCAGTAGTCCCATCCAGAACTAGTAGGATCTCCTGCAAATTATGTTAGCTATGGTCACAGACAAATTAGAAGCCTAGAGACATTGAATCATAACACTGGAATGTAAATGTAACAATTAAAATTAAAGATTTAATAATTAAGCTTGTAAATAAATGTATGAGCTATTAATCACTTACAATCACAGAGAATGACACTCTTAAACCAAATAACAGAAGTATCAAATACTACATTATGCAAAACCTATTGGATTGGACGTGAAGTGCCAATCTGTCGCATATCCTAAAGATACTTCGACGACAGAGATATAAAACCACCAAAAAACTTACATTAGGTGCACCGTTAACAACTTTGCCCACAGCTTTCTTGCATGCAACCAACTCTTCCATCAGGCTGTAGTTTGTGTGGAGACCTAATAATCAATAAAAGACTCTGCTGAACATAAAGAAACTAAGAGGTGGGTAAAAATATACACGAGAGAAAAAATAGAAAAGCTCTCCATACTTACGTCCAGATGTGTCACACAAAACAATATCAAAACCCTGTTCTTTCCCTCTTTTCACAGCCTGTGAAAGAACTATTCAGGAAGCACTCTAAGATCATATGTTAGTAGTTATATCATGTCCAATAGATTTTTGCAATCTAACAAAAGAAGAAATGAAAAAGAAAAAAAAAATCATTGGAATTTTTCACCTACCTGATGATGCTTTGGCCTTCTCTCCTTCAGCCACAACAATCTCACAACCAGTCCTCTCTGCCCATATTTCCAGTTGATCACTAGCGGCTGCTCTAAAAGTGTCACCTGCTGCCATCAGTATCTGGCATAATTTTTAAAGCATAAGGTGGTGAATGAGGAGGAAAAAAATGAAAGAAAGATATCAAATAAAGATAGGAATTTAGAAAGAGGCTTGAATTGCAACTACTCCCTTTCCGAGAAACCGAGCAAGTTCCAACGTAATGCAGATATCAGAAAAGACTGGTGAACATAGTGGTGTCTTATGCTTGGTAATAGAAATAGCCTCTCTTAAGATTTGGGGTCAACAACATTTTTCCCCCCTCCCAGCATATTCTACAACTTAAAGAAAACCAGTTCCCTAACCGAACTAGATCTGTACAAGACCATCCAATAGAAAGTAAAATACCACTTTGTTATTTCTACAGAGATTCTAAATTCTTTTTCTGATGCTCTATAACTATAAGAAATGATTTAAAACACCGCAGCAGAAGCAATGCACATGAATAACATCTCACCTTTGCCCCTTCGTTCTTTAATCTATATGCCAGCTTTCCTGCAAGAAGACAGTGCCTCAGAAAGTCATTTCATCATATATTGCAAAAACTGTTTGCTAAACATAGCAACATTCATAACCTTCAAAATTCATAAGAGCCAAGGTCACTTGCCATGACCATGAACCAAGCACTATAAATGGAGACAACATTTCAAGTATGTGAAACAAATGATTTAATAACTTCATCTCCAGAATTGCCTGAAACAAAAAGTGGTTGTAACTCACCTAGTGATGTTGTTTTTCCACCACCATTGACACCAACAATCAAGACCACAGCTGGTTTCCTAACATCACAAACACAAACACCAGATTAAAGAGAATTCATATAACTCAGAATAGAACAAGACGATTAACAAGAAACCTGTATCCAAGTTGAAGCTCAGTCTTGTTCCCTTTCTTAGTCAGCAAATCCAATACACTATTCTTCAATGCATCCTATAGCAATCCCATCAATCAAAGAAAATGAATGTTCAAGAATTGAAAACAGAATAATGTATATTAAATATAATTTGTTTTTCTTTTTTTCTTCAAATGTGCAAATTCGAAGTTTGTTTTTCAAATGATGTGGCATAGCAATCAATGATATGTGTGCCGCGGCCACTGCACATTAGATGCGAATGTTTTTAAGTACCTTAATGTCGGGTCCTGATTTGAGCTTCCCTGCTAGTATATCGTCTCGTAAACTCTCCACAATCTTAATAGTGATTCTTGGCCCAAAATCAGACACTAACAAAGCCTGGCAGTTAAGAGACAACTACTTCAACTCAACTCTCTTTTCCCTACGGAAATTTCTAGAGGAAACATCAAACATTTACTATTTCTTTAGTAAAGGTAAAAAAGTGAAACCTCTTCCAGTTCATCGAGCACTTTGTCTGTGTCAGCGAGGTTCCAGTAAAGTAGTAGCTCGTCAATGACGGCGAGGTTGTCTCGGGTTTTGGAGAATCCAGAAAATATCTTCTCCACGTCACTCTTGGCTTTCTCTTTAATCAACCGCCCTAGACGGGTGAAGAACCCGGTCTGCCCACCGGCTGAGCATTTGAACCGGTTCGTGGCTGGTCGTATCGCCGTGCAATGAGAGAATCGAGTCTGAGGGAGGCAGTTGGTCAAGTAGAAGGAAGTGTGTTTGGAGATCAGTGGGAGACGGGTGGGAGTAGCTGAAGCCATAGCCATTTCTCACTCCTCGAATTGTTATTCCAGGCAAGGCCACAGGATAAAATGCCTTCCATAACCGACGTCGTTTCATTTTTCCAACCAAAACGAACCGTTTCTTTTGAAATCGGATCCCGGTTTTTTTTTTTTTTTGTTTTTTTTTTTGGGGGTGGGGTGTTAACCCGGATAATGTCAAAATATTAAAAAATAAAAAACAAAATAGTTGTTACATTTACGAATAAATTGTAGTGCATCCTAAAATCTACCGAGTAATAATTGGAAAATCTATTCACATAATTATTAGGGACATATAAACACTATTTTAGGATCATAGTCCAATGGCAATCCAAAAAATATTGAATACATAATAACATAACCGAACCGATTGAACTCACCATCCATTGCTTGAAGCCCTGAAATGGGTTTTTAATTTATAAATGACAAAATGACTTATCTATACAGTATTACAAGGGATGGTAAAATTCTCCTTGAGTTTGGGGTCCCGTGAAGCCTCACCCTAAATGGAAAAAATTTTAAATAATTTTTGGAGAATCGGGTGGAGAGTGAGGGAAAAATAATTCTTAAATTTTTAACGGGGTAGAGTTTGATTTTATACTCTCCACGCCATCCTCATCCTTATCCCCATTATATATAAATATGTTTTAAATTATTATTTAATAATTTTTTATTTTATTAACTATAATGTTAATTAATAAAATTTTTTATTTTTATATAATATAAACATGATATGAATAAAAGAAAATCCTACAATATAATTCTTTTTCAACTCTAAAACATTATTATATTTTCTTTTCTCTTTTAAGGTAATGCTCTCTTCAAATATTTTTTAGTTTTGATAGCATTTTAAGATATTGTTTCAAATTTTTAGAGATTTTTTAAAAATAATTTAAAGACTTTATAATATGGTAATGATTTTTAATTTAATTCTCTAATTTTAATTTACTGAAATCATATATTTATACCTACTATAAAATAAGCAAATGGGGAATGGGGTGAGGATAGATAAATCATTTCCCACATGAGAATTTCCCATCCCCACCCTACTAAATTTATTGAGGAATGAGGTGGAGAATGGAGGCAAAAAATTTTAATGGGGTGGGGAATGTAGTAGGGCTCCCCATCCCATTGCCATCCCTAAGTATTACAACATTTTTAAAATATTAATGTGTATGATATTTTGCTTAAGAGTAGAGCTATCGGCACTCTCCTATCCCTATTAATTAGCCTTCTCAATTTTCATTAAATATATATGCGGGTACGTTCAAGAGGCATATTTTTAAATATAAATTTAAACATAATATTATAACCATTAGATTAAAGTTATTCAAGAGTTGAAATTGAAGAGACATGTTTTTTTTTTCAGTTTTAAAAGTTAAAAAATTAATGTAGTAAGTCCTCATATAATAATAAATTATTGCTACAATACAAAAAAGAGGAAAATAATTCAATTAAAGAGGTATAATAATTAAAAAGTGACAAAAGAGAGGATATATTAAGTAAGTGAGAGAAGAATTAGTAATAACTTATTATTATATTAGAATCCACTGCATTAATTTGTTTGCTTTTAAAATTAGAAAAATCACGTGAGCTTCAATTTCAACCCTTGATTAGCATTGATCTAATGGTCAGAATGTTGTATCTAAATTTATGTTTAAAAGTGTATCACTTGAACCTCTATCATTATAAAGCAAATTATGCAAATAACCCTATCTATTTTTCTCACGTGACCATATAAAAATAAAAATTCTTTTATTACAGAACTTCTTTAATGATTCAGTGGGCAGTAGGTGTTTAACTAGGCTTATTTTTAATCAAGATTAACATTATAAAATTTTAAAAAGAGGGACTTTATAAGAGTTTTAAGAGAAGCAGACCCCTTACGTAGGACGTATTTGTAGTGCTTTGCCGGTAAAACAGTGGATTATTCCTATTAAATTTAATATTACCTAAAAATATAAGTAAGTTTCGCTGTGAGATTCAATGTTAAAATATAAGTTTGTTTCGCAAAAATTACGCAAATAAAAATTCAAAAGGATTTTCCTATTATAATATTTGTTATAACTTACAGCCCAATTTTTTTTTTTTTTTTGAGAATACTTACAGCCCAATTTAAATATGCAGAAGTGAGTAATTTAAGCAGTGGGTTGGGTGGGCCAATTTACACTCTTTTAATTAAATTGTAAGTTCGGGACACCCAAATCAAGACTGACACGGTCAACGTCATTGTCCGCGATATCGATACGAGTGAGTAAACTTAAGCAATAATTAATTAAACATGGATACTTTACACGCGTGTGGTGACGTGGTGTTTGGCGAAACTTACTTTAGTTGTAAGTTGTTGACAAAAGCAGAGGCTGTTAAAGAAATTTCGCGATTTTGTTTTGTATTTTTGATATTTCCTTTGAGGAGAAGTCTATGCTACAGCTTCTGTAAGTAACAGCAGCCAATGGGCAACTTTCACGGGTGCTAGAGGAGAGAGAAAGAGGTCCCAACGCAAGGTGATGGAATGGAAATGGGAAAGTTCGAAGCTGTTACTTGCAGCTTCTGCACCTTAGCCACGTCCTTCATTTGAAGTTCCTAGAAGCCGAGGTGGAAAATGTACGTGGCTTGGATGTCAGCTGGAAATCGTCAAATAAAAAAAAAAAAAAAAATTCTATTTTTCAGAGTTTCGCTCACGCTCAGCCGCCAGAGTCCAAATATACAAGTCAGCACATAGGCAGGATCATCGTCCCAACTGTCAGATGCACTGCACAATACAATACATTGCTTTTGTTTTTGTGAAAACATTGGCGAGGGTCAAGCAATACATATAAAATAAAATAAAAAGGTTAATTAGTCATGGGTGATACTTGTTTTGATAAATTTTTAAAAATTAATATATTTTTAAAAAATATTTGAGTAGGTGACAATTTGTTAATTTTGTTGTTAACTTTAACGAAATAGTAAATTAATTGTAAAATAATATTTTTGCCACTAGAATTAATTAAAAAATGACGTTTCTATCCCTATAATAGCTATAAAATGCCGTTTCTATCCCTACAATTAGTTACAAAATATATTTTTACCCCAAGTCAATTAATTTTTATTTTTTAAATAGAAAAAATAATAAAAAATTACATCTAAGTGCAATTAACAGAATTTTTTGGTTAAATCATACATTTAAAAAAAAAATTGTTGTTGAATCAAACAAAATTTTCTTATTAAATTTAACGGCAAATTTGATTCAATAAGAATTTTTTTTAAAAAAAAAGATTTGTTCAATTTAACCAAAAAAAACTGTTAATTACACTTAGATGTAATTTTTTAAATATTTTTTTCAATTTAAAAAATAAACAATAATTGAGTAGGGGGCAAAAGTATTATTTTGTAATTAATTTACTATTTTTATTAAAGTTAACAGAAAAATTAATGGATTATCAACTGCTCAAGTATTTTTTTAAAATGTGTCACATTTTTAAAATTTGTCAAAATATGGTCACTCATAGTGATTAATCCTGGAAAAAAAAAATTAAAAAGAGCCCAGAACATATATCACATGATTTAAGTTATGGATAATCAATCGGAATTGTATATGTAATTTGAATTAATAGGAGGTAATTAAGATTTTACTACATTTGCCACGAACATGACTTGGAATTTTCTCTTATCAAACCCACACGCCTGACGCCACATTTGAACTTTTTAATTTTTTAGTGAAGATTTCTCAAGTTTTCCAACGAAATTATTGACGCAGTCCAAGCCCACCTTAAAGGGTCAGGGTCATGTCGCACGTTGCCCTCACGCTTGGGTTGTTTTCTAACGGAAAAGACCAAATTGCCCATCGGAAGCCTTCGTTGACTGAAGCGCGGGCTGGTCCGAATATTAAACAAAGACGGAAAGCCAGAGAAACAACGTCTCTATTTCTCTTATCCTTCTCGTCACCTGCCTTGATTGCCTCACAAACAGCTATAAAAACCACTCGCCCCCATCCATCCATTAAATCTTCGAAAAGAGAAGTTAAACACGCATATTTGTTGTGTGCGTATAACACTTGCTTAATTGCCTCTCGAGCTCGGGCGTTGCATCAAAATCAATTACAAGCACGTGCAGTTGAATTGAAACGATGCTGGAAAAATCATCCTCCGGCTACCGCACGATAGAATTGACAGTACTATCAGGCGAAGACTTACGTATTGATCGGAGATTAATAAAGAAGAACGCATTCGCAATCGTACAAACGGATACTTCTTTCGATTATTGCACCACAAAAGTTGACGAATCAGGAGGAAGCCATCCTTCGTGGAACGAAAAGCTCGTTATCGAATTGCCCATGCATGCACGTTTTATTACTGTACAAGTACAATGCAAGAGCAAGAGTTCTTCCTCAGGGAATAATAATAATCACAACAAAATTGTTGGGTTTGCCAGAATACCTGTTTCAGATTTCATTGGAGGGTATGCTCCGGAAAATTATCTGCATTTTCTGAGTTATAGATTAAGGAATGCTAAAGGGGACAAGAATGGGATTATAAACGTTTCCGTGAGATCACTTAAGGTGGCCGCGGATCAGCATGCAAGCAGCAGCAATTATTTGTCCAAGGCACCAAGACTGAACGTGCAGGGTTATGTGCCTGCCTATTCGGGATTTGCTTCGGGATTCGGGGCTCCCGTTGGTGGAGTTGTCACTGGGGTTCCTGTTTGGTGCGCAAACCGTGCATAAATATGTAGATGCTTGTATGGATTAGTCATATACAGTATGGTTCTAAATCCCTACTATATTAGATACAGTATAAATCATTCATTCATTTGTTGATTCTTTTGTATAGAATGTACGCATATATATAACAGCAAAGGAAAGTAGTCCCCAAAGTGATAAAAGGGGGGAAACAGTTTAATTAATGGAGCGTTTTTAGAAGAAACTCTATCGAAGTGCATCTGCATTTACATGATTGGTAATTGAGGTCAAATGTTTTTGTAACACCTGTAATTAATAATAATAATAATAATAATAATAATAATAATAAATAAGACATGATCGGTTTGTTAAAGCTGGATCGCGTGTTCGCGCTTATCATACGGAAGTGACCGGTTCAACGTTGAAAATTGAATTGTTGTAACAGAAAACAACCTGGTGTAAGTTGCCAAATTCATAGACAATCAATATGAATGAAGTAGACCGCCTCTTGTATATATTATACGATCACTCACGTGTTAAAACAACCACGTGACTAGCAGATATGAATGAGATCGTCTAAAATGAGAACATTGATTTTTTAATTTGAACTGTTTTATCATTCTTATGTTCAATAACACTTTACAATACATTATATATATATATATATATAAAATATTAAAAAAAAAAAAACCAATTTACAGAGTTACGTTTTCCGACGAAAACTTTTGACTTGAAATTTAACGTACCTTTCCAAGACTTCATGTCTTCATCCATTCTATTGCAAGATATAGAGTAGAAAGTGATAAAAGCAACGGGGTTCAGGGACGAGTCCCTTTTCATCAATCTTGGCATTTTTCATTTCCTTTATGATGCATTTATTTATTAGTAATCATAAGATATTAGAATGAGAATAAAAAATGAGAAATAAAATAAATAGTTATTTAAACGGTAAGAATTAGAATTAATTATATTTTCATTGATGTATTTATTTTATTTTTGTATCGGAATGAATTTTCATTTCCTTTATGATGCATTTACTTATTGGTAATCAGAATAAGTTAGAGTGGGAATGAAAAATGAGAAACAAAATAAATTATTTATTTAAACTGTAAAAATTAGAATTAGCTATATTTTCATTATTGTATTTACTTTGTTTTGGCATCAGAATGAATTGTTACAAGTAAATAAAATGTGCTTAGTTAATTATAGTTATTACTATTATTATTTATAATAATTATTATGATTATGATTATTATTAAAAAATTAATGTTAATATTAATACTAACATTAATAATAGTATCAATGACGACGACGACGACGACGACAACAACAACAACAACAAAAATAACAATATTTTTTTACTTTATTTTTTTTAAGGTTTCAATAGTGATGGCAATGGGCGCCACCCGTAGCGCGTTTGTCATTACCAAATCCAAACTCGCACAAAATATAAATTATCAAACCCGCCCGTAACCCGCAACGGGTTTTCATTTTTTTAAGAAAACCCACCCACTGTAGGTTTTGATAATTAACAAACTCGCAATGGTATCTGACAGATTTTTTGCGGGTTTGTACATTTAAAATCACAAATGTTCAATATATAAATTTACAATAATAACCTCAAATTCTACATAATATACTCAATTTTAAATTTAACCAATGTAAATAAAAAATTAAAATTTCAACATCAATCCAACACAAATTCTCAAATTTAATTATAAAATACACAAATTCATTAAAAAAACCACAAACTAGTATCTAACAATAACAATTACATTTCATATTATCATTCAACACAAGTTCCAAGAGAAGATCTTCATTTCATTCACCATCATCGGCACCCATCCAACATGATGCCTAAAATAATGATTAAGATTAATATTTTCAAAGAATAATACTTTCCAAATATTAATCCAAAAAAAATTATAATAATAAAATAATTCCTATATTAAGTTAAAGAAAAATAGTCCATACAAAAACACTTTGGTTACTTGGTACTTTACATAATTACATTATTTTCTCTATATATTTTTAAGATTTAAAATTTTTAATTAAAATTAGATTAAAAATATTTTAAAAAATTGAATATTTATGCGGGTATCTTTTAGATATTAAACTAATATCAATTATCAAATATTACGGGCACAATTGCGATCCCAAGGTTTCTAACATTTTTTTAACTTACCGCTGATAGATTCAATTCCATTAACGACTCTATAACAAAGAAGCATCGCAGTACTTTCCTTTATTCTTCGCGTCAACTTCCTTCCTAAATGCTATATATATATATATATAATCACAATCCATCAGACCATCACCATCGCATCCTCAGAAATCAGAATCACTACATATGGAGAATTCTTGCTCATCCCATTCCCGGACGGTGGAAATCACAGTCTTGTCAGCCGAAGATCTTCGCGTTGACGGAAGATCAGTGAAAAAGAAAGCATTCGCCGTCGTTAAACTCGACCCGTTTAACAATCGTGTCACGAAAGTCGATGCCATCGGTGGAAGTTATCCTGCGTGGGACGAAAAGCTCGTGATGAAGCTGCCAATGCACGTCACCTTTATAACCCTAGAAGTACAATGCAGGACTTGTTCTGGTTCTGGGGACAGGCTTGTTGGGAGAGCCACGTTGCTCGTTTCGGATTTTATTGGAGGCTATGTGCCGGAAAATCATCTGAATTTTTTGAGTTATTTGTTGAGAGATGCGAGAGGGATCAGGAGTGGGATTCTTAATGTTTCCGTCAGAGTGAAAGAGGGATCAGGATTGGGATTATTGAAGTCAAGGTACGAGTATTGTTCATCGTCTCCATCGGCGCAACAAAAGCCAGTTATTGGTGCAGATGCGAAGAAGTTTAATGGACTTGTTGCTGAGATTCCTGTTTGGAATCCGTATCCCGTCTGATATTTTGATGGGTCCTCTCTCTTTTTCTGTTTTTTAAAGAAATTAATTGTGCAGGACATGATTAAATAAAGGAATTTTGTTCAGGATTAGCAAACATATTCCTTGCCTTAAATTTTCTTGCGATGTTTCTTGACGAATTATATTTAATTTGTGTATTTCTTCACTCTCACGCCTATGGCCATCTTTGTCGCATGTGCGGCCTTAAAGCATTGAATCCTCTAAACTTAAAGAAAAAAAAGACTAAAATCTTTAAAAAAATTAAATCAGAAGAGGATCCATAACAAAAAGTGCACCAAAGATCTGATGTTTGGCATCAGGACACAGGGACGACTCTCCGCTGGGCTCCTAATTGTTGAGCAATGAAGACACCTGCCACTTGCATTTTCTTTGGTCGATGCCGGTGATCAGTGACTAATCTTCCATTATAAACATTAACTGCAGTAGATTACATAAAAGTTTTAGCTATATTATATTAGCTTTAGAATATACATTAACTGCAGTATCCGGCCAATACATAATTAGACCATATTTCCGGAACTTTGATCTAGAACAAAAATATACCTAAACGACGTGGAAAAACTAGAACAAGCAACCTGCAAATACAGTGAGACTACACTGGTTAACCCAACTTTGAGTGAAGCTCTTGTTGCTAGTGTGTGGAGCACACTTCATATACATCCCAGAAACCAGCTCTATTCAGCTCTCGAATGGAAAACTACGACTTTCTAAACCTCTTCGCTGCCTCTTTCATTGCTCATTTTTAGAATGTTGAATTTGCAAAGAGGACATGTAGAATTGATGTACAACCACTTGTCTAAGCAAGAGCAGTGGAAATGGTGTAGGCAAGGAAGTTCCCGCAGCTCAGTTCCATCATCATAAGCAGAAAGGCAGATGCAACACTCCTGCAAACATGAAATATCTCAAGTCTAAAATTGTTATTTATTTTTCATCGTAATTTGACAGTAGATGTATCAATAATTAGACATATGGTGCTCATTTGTATTTGAATCTGGGACTTCCGGAGTTAAGTATTTGTTGCTGTCGTTCATGGCATTTGGGATGCCAATCTAATGCATACAGGCTAGAGCCATAGGCATAAATCCTAGGCTTTACTACACTCAAGAAGCTAATATATCCAAGAACATTCTAAAACTTCTAGAAACATAAAACGCAACATAGAGAGAGACTTACAGCATCATCCTCAGAAATAACATGTTCCATTGGCATATCAGTGTCACATTCAATCATTATCCCTCCAAAAGGTTCTTGAATCTCACCATTAACTTTCTCTAAACCATCTATCCTGCTGAATTTGAATTTCGGCAATCGATCAATCTCTTCTTCGGTGGCTCCTTCCTGCATCATGGATGTAGAGCAAATGGAAGAGTAAAGCTTCAAAACTGAACAAATGAGAGGAATCCAAACAGTCAAACCAGCATAACAATCCCCACATAGGAAGAATATTACAAGCACATGCTACACAGAATATTCGAACTACCAGATGGCTGCATTCGAACAAAGATTTTTCACAGCTCTAAGACGATAACAATATCCCCCAAGATAAGTTTCCAAGATGAGTTATTATTATTACTATGATTATTATTATTATTTTTGGTAAGATGAATTATTTATTTTAAGCATATCCACAAACACCAATCTTATTTCTGTTATTTTTTTTCTCTGAATGCAATCGAAAGATGAAAATCAAAGAAGACCAGCAAAATTGTATCTACATGTTCTATTGCTCATGCAAAATATGCTCTCCAACCACAAATACACCAAGTCTTTGAATTAGTTGAGCCGCCTACTACTTCAAACAGACCACGTATAACAACAGAAAGATGCAAAATGTAAAAGCACTGAGGTGATGTTGATAAAAATAAATAGAGTCGCATATATCAGAAGCACTTCATTGACATTCCAAGAACTCGCACTTATTTCAATAAAGCAATAAAATGCTTTTAGATTAAATCTGCTCAGGCATGGAATTGGAGCCTAGCTTATTAAGTACTTTATTCCCAGCACATTTAAGTCACTCTTTCAATGGAAACTTCTAGCATAAAATGTACTTATTTTACAACTATATCCTAAACTCTTGCCACAATGATTCACACTAAGTTTTGTGTATACCCAAGTTAATTGCACAGAGCATATATTTCAACACTTTACAATAACCATATGAACTGTATTGGTCACCTTACGCCTTCAATGGTTTTCATTTTTCTTGCTCAAACTATTTTATTTATTTATTTTTTTCAAATATGTTTAACTTCTTATGTCCAAATGAAAGAGAAAGAGAGGTTCAAAAACCAATACACTCAAAGAGAACGAAAAGAAACTTTGGAAATATCATATCAACATGAATTCAAAGATATTCACCGTACATTACCCGCTCTGTCAATGCATAGAGTATTCCAAGTATACAAGGAAGACAGCAACAAACAGCAATACCAATGAGGCATGCCACACCAACACAGATCATAACAAAGACCACATCAAAAGCAAGGAATGTAACACAAAGCCTGCAAAACAAACCCATTTAATCTCTATGAGCAAAGAAAACAAATATGTGCAATTTTTTTTTTTTTTTTTGAGAACAAACATTTTAATTTATACTAACCAATAAAGCTGCGGCGAACAACTTATCAAAGTTTCACCACTTGCAGTTATCCAGTAGAACCCAACAATCCACCACAAAAATGAAAAAAATGTATTTGCTGACTCCAAATTCTTTGCTACACTGCATCCATAAAAGCAAACAAATTAAAGCTATATTTGGGAAATTAAACAAATAAAATATCAAGCATAAGTGGATATTTAGTTGATAAGCATTAGCTGGCAAGTAAAAATGAACATTCACCGAATACTTTAACTACTGTGCAAACATTCAAAGTTAAGTGAAACATTCTTCTAGTTCTAGAAACAAAATAATAATAATTGTGAGCTCTACCTGCTATCATTTTCACCATGAAACCGCTCTTCTTCATCACCGGTGACAGTAGTACTGCTGGACCCAGAAACGGAATCACCAAAAACAACACCTTCCCCTCGGCGCCTTCTTTTGAACTCCAAAGAGACGCAAAAAACGTGAAACAAACACTGCAAAGCGTAACCAACAATCCGGAGCCTTAGAGGCACCTCAGGCTTTTCGTTTATACTCACACCCAACACTGCGAAGGCAACAATTACAAATACCAAATTCCACAGGACATCAAGCACTATAATGGGCCTCGAGTAAGCCCAGTAGCTTTGACGCTCCTCCAGCTGCTCCGCCGCCGTTTCCCTCACGCGCACCGATGGCTCTCGTAGCATCAACCGCCTCCCGCTAGCGCGTCTGAGGAGTCGCGCCGCGGCGCCCCGTAACGGAGGTGGCGGACGGCGGAGTAGACGGCGGCTTCGAATGAGGTGGTCGGGGAGTGAGTGAGCTAAGAGTGGTGACGTTTCCGCGGCGTCTGCTGGGGGGTTCATTCGCATTCGACGACTGAAAGTGAACTGAAATCAACTAGCGTTTCGAGACAAATTTCAAGAATTGGATTCGGGTTTTGATATAAGGGTGATTTGGTGGGTTGATGTGAAGAGGGACTTAATTTGGAAACCATGAATTTTGTTTGATATTTGGGTGTTCGGAGATGATTTTTCAGGGGGCAAAAAAATAAAATAAAAATAAAAAGCGAGTACGTCCCGAGCATTTGAGTTTCTCGGGGCAGTTTTGAAAGAGAGTTTTACTTTTACCCACCCCTTGCCGTTTATAAATTACTTGTACTCAAATGGCTAGAGCCCAAGTGGCCAGAGCCACTCGTTTATAAATGTAAAATAAATAGTTTCAGTCTCTATAAATGTATTATAGAAATTTAATTTAAATATTTTTTTTTTAAGTTTTAGAATTTGAGTGAAGGTAGTTTTTTTTTCAGGTTGGAAATTTGACGTCCCTCGAATATTTGAGAGGGTTAAAAATTTGAGCGGTGTCATGTCAATATTAATATCAACAAATCTCAGTATATACATATATAATTATACATATCAGTTATATTTTTATGTAATATAAGTTATAATTTAAATAATAGTATCGTGTCATAAAAAAAAAAAAATTACTTATACTCGCGGCGTTTACCGATTAATTATTTTCATAATTCCGTAGCGAATTTTAAAAATATATATATGCAGCGTGTATGAAATTTTAAGAACTGAGGAGAGCGAATAAGCAAGTGGAATGACAAGAAAGGAGTTGTGGTGTCAGGTGTGAACGAACGAAACGAACGAGTCACAGCCCAGACGACAAGGTCAAATTATCATGCAAAGAGATGGAGGCGGTAGATTGTCGAAGCTTTTGTTTTCAAATTCAAAATCGGTTTTTTTTTTTTAAATGCAGAAACAAGAAGACGTGTCTCTCAGATGTAGACCAACAGCTGTCCTACTCCTACGTGAAAGTTCCCGCCAAGTGGCTTTTAAACTCCATGTAACTCAACTCCACGGAGGACCCACATATATTTTGGCCAATATTATCCGTGAGTTCTTGTATAAACCGCGAAAAAAAAAGAAAAGCGGTTATGTTCAAATTGGATTTCAAAATTCTTAATTTTTCCCTCAGGTGCCGAAGCAAGATCATAGGACCAGCTCGCTATACTCACAACGTTGGAAACTCTGTTAAGCCCGCATCTGACTTGAATCGGGCTCTTGTTGATTTTTCGAATTCAGGTGAAATCGATGAAGCAGGCCAGTTGTTTGAGAAAATGTCTGATAGAGACGGGTTTACATGGAACACCATGATAGCTGCTTATGCCAATTCAGGCAGATTAAGGGAAGCAAAAAAGCTATTCAACGAAACCCCCTTCAAGAATTTTTTCACTTGGTCTTCACTTATTTATGGGTACTCAAACTATGGACTTGATATTGAAGCATTTGAGTTGTTTTGGCAAATGCAGCTTGAAGGATATAGGCCTAGTCAATACACATTGGATAATGTACTTAGGTTGTGTTCTTTAAAGGGATTGCTTCAAAGAGGAGAACAATTTCATGGGTATGCCATAAAGACTTGTTTTGACTTGAATGCTTTTGTTGTGACCGGTCTTGTTGATATGTATGCAAAGTGCAAGTGCATCTTCGAAGCTGAGTATCTCTTTAAAATGTTTCCTGATGGTAAAAATCATGTGGCCTGGACTACTATGATAACTGGGTATTCACAAAATGGCTATGGGTTTAAAGCAATTGAGTGTTTCCGAGACATGAGAGTTGAAGGGGTTGAGTCTAATCAGTTTACTTTTCCTAGTATATTGACAGCTTGCGCAGCTGTTTCGGCACGTGATTTTGGGGCTCAGGTGCATGGTTGTATACTCAGTAGTGGTTTTGAAGCTAATGTCTATGTTCAAAGTGCATTGATTGATATGTATGCAAAATGCGGGGATTTGGATAGTGCCAGGAGATTGTTAGAGTATTCGGAGATTGACAATGAGGTTTCTTGGAACTCTATGATAGTTGGGTTTGTGAGGCAAGGATTTCATAAGGAAGCTTTGTCTTTGTTCAAGAAAATGCATGCAAGAGACATAAAGATTGATGATTTCACATACCCATCTGTTTTAAATTGTTTTGCTTCAAATATAGATTTGAATAATGCAAAGTCTGTTCATTCATTAATCGTAAAAACTGGATTTGAAGGATATAAGTTTGTGAACAATGCACTTATTGATATGTATGCTAAACAAGGGAACTTAGATTGTGCTTTTATGGTTTTTAACCTTATGCAAGATAAGGATGTGATCTCATGGACCTCCTTGATCACGGGGTGTGCATACCATGGCTCTTATGAAGAAGCTCTCAAATATTTTTCTGACATGAGAATCTCAGGCATTTGTCCGGACCATGTTGTCGTTTCCAGCATTCTGAGTGCCTGTGCAGAATTAACAGTTTTGGAATTTGGGCAACAAGTGCATGCAGTCTTTCTTAAATCTGGTGGTTGTTCATCCTTATCAGTAGATAATTCCCTTGTACTCGTGTATGCTAAGTGTGGATGTATCAACGATGCTAATCGTGTATTTGACTCTATGCATACAAGGGATGTTATCACTTGGACAGCTCTAATAATGGGTTGTGCACAAAATGGTAAAGGAAAAGAGGCTTTACAATTTTATGATCAGATGCTTGCCAGGGGCACCAAGCCAGACTACATTACTTTTGTTGGCTTACTTTTTGCTTGCAGCCATGCTGGTCTTGCAGAGAATGCTCGCTGGTATTTCGAATCAATGGATAAGGTTTATGGAATCAAACCAGGTCCCGACCACTATGCCTGTATGATTGACCTCCTGGGGAGGTCTGGAAAACTCATTGAAGCCAAGGCATTACTAGATCAGATGGTAGGAGAGCCAGATGCAACTGTATGGAAAGCTCTCCTATCTGCATGTAGAGTACATGGGGACTTGGAACTGGGAGAGAGAGCGGCAAATAACCTCTTTGAATTGGAACCCATGAATGCCATGCCTTATGTTCAGCTATCTAATATGTATTCCACAGCTGGTAAATGGGAAGATGCCGCAAGAGTTCGAAAACTAATGAAATCAAGGGGAATCCGTAAAGAACCCGGCTGTAGTTGGGTTGAGACGAACAGCCAAGTACACATCTTTATATCTGAAGATAGGGGCCATCCATTGAGAACTGACATTTATTCCAAGATTGATGAGATTATGCTACTGATCAAGGAAGCTGGTTATGTGCCAGACATGAATTTTGCACTTCATAATGTGGAAGAAGAGGGTAAGGAGATTGGTCTGGCTTATCATAGTGAAAAGTTGGCTGTTGCTTTTGGACTTCTAACATTGCCACAAGGAGCACCCATTAGAATTTTCAAGAATCTCCGGGTTTGCGGTGATTGCCATACTGCTATGAAGTACATATCAGCAGTCTATCTTCGGCACATTATCTTGAGGGATTCAAACCGGTTTCATCACTTCAAAGCAGGAAATTGTTCGTGTGGAGACTACTGGTAAACATCTGAGTACTTATCCAGTGTTCCTGTATAGTTGTTCTCAAAGGCTTGGAGCAGAAGTCTCAGATTTCTCTGGCAAATTTTTGTCCTGAGGCTGCAACTGTTGGTTGGTCTTCAGTTATTATTTTTAAGTGGATAAGTCCCTTCAGAATGGACGTCTAAGATATATACATACATACATACACGGACCCATTCAAATTTTCAGGAATCTTCAGGTTTGTGGTGATTGCCACACTGCTATGAAGTACATATCAGCAGTCCCTCTTCAGCACATTATCTTGAGGGATTCGACCGATTTCATCACTTTAAAGTAGGAAATTGTTCGTGCGGAGAATACTGGTAAACATCTGAGTACTTATCCAGTTTTCCTGTACAGTTGTTCTCAAAGGCTTGGGGCAGAAGACTCGATTTTTCTAGTAAATTTCTGTCCTGAGGCAGCAGCGCTGTTGGTAGGTTTTCAGTTATTATTTTTAAGTAGGTAAGCCCCTTCAGAATGGACGGCTAAGAAAAAACATGTGACTTTAGACACAATACTCGATTCGACAGTGTTGGAACACGAGCATAAATAGGGATCGATTCCACAATGATCAACGTAACCGAACCATTAGATTGCAAGGTTTTGTTTGTAGTTTGAAATGAATTATTTTATTGTGTGTTTACTTGAGGGTTTAGGGAATGGAAATGAAGGAATGAAAATAAAAGTCATGTTTACTTGGCAAAATATAATTTAAAAATGAGAATAAAATAAAATCTATGGGTCTCATGCAATTTAGAAATAAGGAATGAGAATTCTATTTTCCTGGAGATTGGAAATGAGATTTTATTTCTTGAATTGACTTTTGTATTCTTCTAATTTTTTCATATTCTCCAAATTATTTTCGTTCAAATCACAATTAATTTTATTGTTTTAAATGTTATTATTATTAAATTTTATTAATTTTATTAACTTTATTATTTTAGTTATTATTTATTATTTTTATTTTTATTAATATTATCATTATTAGTATTTATTATTATTATTATTAATTTTATTTTTTAATTAATATCATTTTTATTATAATATTTATACATATATCTAGTTAATGAAAATTATATTATTTAATACAATAAATTTTTTGATAAATTGATTCTCATTTCTATTGCACTCCATTCCTATTCTCATTCCAACTCATTCTCATTCTATAAAGTAAACGCACCATTAATCTTTAAATGTTGTGGACAGAGTAACAAATAACCTGGAACGGAACAAGAGACGCCTAATGCCCTGCAGTCTCCATTCATTTTCTGCATTATTGCGGTGGACAATATTTAACTCTCTCTAAATTAGAATGAATTATTTGCTTGAGATAGTGCATCAATCTCCTCTACTGGTGCATATAATTTCTTTTAAGCAACATGTTCCAAAATATTAGTACAATAGAGTTGCCAAAGTAATGAAGACTGGATTTCAGTTTACCGTCCAGCACAGCCGCAGACAACTTGGGTATTACGGTTCTTGCTGAGAAACTTGCCATTTTGTGGATGGATTTCATACATGGATCATAAGATTTTCATTCCTGTTGCCCCAATTGATTGTATTAAACCAAAATTACCACCATATTCAAGAACATAAGATGCACAACATTTCAGGAGTTTGTTGGTATTTTCTTATATGGCAGTTTTAAAAAAAAAAAGAACACAACAAAACATTTTACAGTTGAAATGAAAGCTGGAATATTTTCCTTCATTGAAATGAAAGGTCACAACTTGTCCAAAAAGTAAGAGCAGCAATCACAAGGAAACAAGACGATGGATTATAGACGATGAATTTCAGTAACGTGAGAAAAGAACGAGAGAATTATACACCAAGAACGCCATCCTAATTCATCAACTTGATAATGTCAAGTTAGTTTTCCACAACGAATAATTGTAAACAATATATGACAGACATATCTGGAATAACTCAAGCTTTCATAATTGAGACATAAAACAAATTAAACATTGCTAATTAGAAAATAAATGTCAAACCTTCTTCCATCCACAACTCACTCCCATCAGCAGATTCATCATAAAAATCCTTGAGCAGCCTCCCAGCCACGAACCAACTCATTGGTGAAGGGAAAAAAATCGGTTGCCCTGTAGGGCACAATGGCTTGTGGCATACCTAAGCATCCAAAAATTGATTTATATTGCATATGGATCCATCTCAGTCATCAAATCATTTCCTTGCGTGCTCCGGGATAAGACGTTGTCGCAATTCATTAGAGGCACCAGCCAATTCTGCAAGGCAATTGGCATGAGGAAGAAAGTAACTACTAAAGCCAAAGTATGAAAAACAGAGGATCAATTTACCTTGAGCAGTGAAATTGAAAAGAGTAGGTAGGGGTCGCCCATTTGGCAAACAAGTATTGGGGTCTCTCAAATCATCAAAGAAGGGGTGTGCACATGCCTCCAACTAAGCCAAGGAGCAACTACGGTTAGTAAACTTCTCAAATAAAATAAATAAAACATAAACACGCACAACAGCATCACAGTGAAGGGAAATTTTCAACCTCCAACAGGTTCAAGGAATGGTGTTTATGTGTGCAGTCTCCAACATTCAATTTTATGGATTCCATCAAAAAAAAAAAAAAAAAACTTACAGCAGTGCATCGTAGGCTTGGTGAATACTGAAGCAACCTTGAGACAAGATCCAGTGCTTCAGGGGGCATTCGTTTGTGAAATATCTGATAAGCATAAATTTATTAAGATATCTACAGTTGTAAAGCAGAAAACACAATAACTATAAGGAAAGCAGAAGATAGAGATCTCCGAACAAAGACACACCTTATGCCATGGATGAGCTTTAATTTGAGGGAACTTAAATTCTGTGTAATTTGGATTCATGCACTTAATTTCTTCTCTTGTTGGTGTTCCCAGAATCTAATAAATAAAGCATAGTGGGGAAAATTAATGAGAAAAGCTGGAAAATGAAAAAGAGATCTAAAAACTTTAAACATAAAAAGTCTCCAGATGTTAGACCTTAATGATTTCGACGAGCTGGTCAACTCCACTTTCCCCAGGAAATAAAGGCTGCACATCATACAGGCAGTAGATGTCATAACTGGTCACGAATACCTCATTTTAGAAGATGAATAAAAAACAATACATCATGGACCTAAACATTAGCATATGATCCATTAGCTAATGGTTGAAACGAGGAACTCAAAGCAGGCGAATATAATATAGAAACAATACATTATATAGAACTATAAAATATCCAGAATAATAGGCACGAGTGACGACACACCACTTTCGTCATGAATAAGCAAAAGGAACATACTTATCCACTCTGTGAAATTCAGACCACTCATAGATATCTATAAACAAAAGATTAAGATCATAGCATTCTGAAAAAATGTCCAAATAGACCACCCTAAAAAATTATCAAGGGCGGTTGAAATTTGACACCAACATTCAAACAGATTCAGATGAAAATAAAAAGCACACACCAACCTGTCCAAGAAGAAGCTCAGCCAAGACACATCCAATGGACCACATATCAATGGCAGTTGTGTATTCTGTAGCCCCAAATATAAGTTCCGGGGCCCTGTAATATCTTGAGCAGATATACGATATGTTGGGTTCACCTGGCACCTGGAGATTTGAGAATGAATCTCAGCAGTCATGATTTTCCAAGCATTAGCAATAGTACTTCAAAAATTCCCAAAACTTTTTCCCAAATAAAGAACATACCAACATCTTTGCACTTCCAAAGTCACATATCTTTAACTGGTGTGTATGGGGATTGACCTGCAAATCACATTACAAATTCAACCTAGATATTTTTGATACTATATTCAATAACCAAACAAAAATTTTAAGAAAGATAGCATGATAATGAAGCATATCTAGATCATCATCTCAAACTTTCACAAGCAAAAACCTATAACAACACTATTAAATTTCGAGTAAAACCTTAAAGAAATTTTACACCCACGTCATTTTAATTTTTTATTTTTTTAGAAAGGCGGTCTTGTGTGCATACCTAGCAATAAGTGCCAAGGAGCTTACTATCAAAACCTTACATCTGCTCATCGAAAGAAATTTTTCTCACTAACAGAAAACTAATTAGTCTACAACAGAGCTCAGACCAATTAAGTATCCAAAAAAAGCATGTTAAAAAATCAATAGAAGGAATTCCATAGGACACAGAAATCACAATCCTCTACTCATCTACATTTTTATAGTTCGTTTATTTTTCAACCTCTCTATAAGAATGTACAACAAATTGCAAGAGAACTTACCAATAAATTTTGTGGCTTAATGTCTCGATGACACACCCCAACAACATGATGCAAGTAATTCAGTGCACGGCAAATCTACAGAAAGAAAGCATGTATATTACCATAACTGGCACAAGGTGCAGCACACCCGAAGCATTAAGCACAATCCAGTACATTTACAAAAAGAATCTTCTCAATCACCAACAAATAAACAAATTAAGGAACGGTTCAAATTTCACCTGGTATGTATACAGCTGCACGTAAAGAATGGGCACATGTTGGTTCATTCTGGTATAGTGCTTTGAAACTCGGTAGACAGTTTCAGATATATACTCCAAGACAAGGTTAAGATAAAGCTCATCTTTCTCAGTAGTTGAAAAGAAACAATGTTTCAGAGAAACAACATTAGGATGGTTAAGTAAACGCATAATTTGGAGTTCCCTATTCTTGTATCTCTTATCCTGGAGCACCTTCTTTATTGCAACAGAGTCCCCTGTTTCAAGGCACTTAGCCTGCAGCATAAAGATTAAATGCAAGAAGGAATAAGATGACAAAAACAGTAGGCCAAAATCTTAATCTGGATATACAAATCCATGCCAACAGGTTTCACATACTTGGAAGACAACACCAAAGGAACCAGTCCCCACCACACGTTCTGCCATATAGGAGATTGTCTGGGAGTCAAGAATCAAAAAATTGTTAAAGAGTTGTTCAGAATCCAAGACTTGGCCAATAGTTAATAAGAATAACCCAAAAGTGAGCTAATGGTAAAACGCAACCCGGGAATCCAACAAAAATTCAGAAGAGAATTCAAATCACCTGCTTTGGTTGTCCATTTCGACCACCTACTGTAGTAGCAATGACTTGACCTGCTTCTGTTCCATTGCCATTGACAATTGAGGGTTCCAAATCCTGCACAATGCAAAGCCACGACCAAGTATTTAGCAACTATGAAGTACCTGCAGAAACTGTAGACCACAGTTCATTTATTCTATCAACAGTTATTCACGAAGAGACTTGCCAACAAGCTCTCCAGAACAGCCTTCAAGTTATGATTGTCTCAATACCTTATCATCATGGTTAACATTTTTTTCATCTCTTATTCTCATCTCATTCATTTCCTTAGGCAGTTGATCAAAACCTGATCTTTCAGTTCTAGCAACTGTGGCTGCTTCGGACGTGCTTGCAACAGGCTCCAGAGATGTAGAAGCCATATGCTGCTCTAGACTGGAGGCACTTCTTTCAACCAAATTTGCTTCCCCATTTACCTCTAATTCTTTATCGACCTTTGCCCTCTTTATGCCAGAATCTCCACCCTGTATGAAACAAATAGAAATTTTTAAAGAATAATTTAAATTATGGAAAGTTAAAACCAACCTTACTGGTCTGAATTAACAGTAAAAGCAATGCATAGCCAGACATTAAGAACAACCTCATTACAAAGTTTATAAATTGCAAGTCTATTTGTGATAAAACAACATTAGCTACGTGGAAATAATGCAGCTGTCAACTTAAACAAATGGAACAGTACAAAATTCTTCTAATTTAGAAAGACAAGTGAGAATTGATACTGGGAAACTCACCTTTAGGATAGACTTAAATAAAAGGGAAAAATAGGCTAAACCTCTGCATCCCATCTAAAGCAGAGACCAAGTAGTTTTGAGATTACAACCGATTGATACTTCCCTTAAAAAACATAATGGAGTCAATACAAATAAGGTTAAGATATCATTTCCTTATCGGTGAGATACACCGCAGTCAACAACACAAAAAGGACACAGCAACTGAGGTGAATTGTTTTTCTTTTCCTAATCGTGATTCTTTTCATGAAATTTGCCGTCCTAGAGCCACTAGAACCTGTTAATGCTGCCATCTTTGTTTAAAAGAGGGAAAAAAGGTTAGCAAGTGAGTAGCAGCCATTCTCACGGAAGAACCAATAATGCTGATTTTGACCATTCACCAACCCCAACAACAATAGTGTTCAGAAAAGCCAACTGCTATATTACGGCCTACCATCAACTAATCTCATAAACAAAAAAATCCAATCTAAAACACGTAACATTTCATTGTTTATTAAATTTAATTACATCATAAATCACAACAAAAGTTAACAGCACTGCACAAGAATATAAAAGCATGTTCTACTTCTTCAAAACATCAGTTGAATCGCAGCTAAATCATTGCTAGAAATCAAGGCAAAAACTAACATAACATAACATCGTTCACAAACTAGGACAAGATCATTATTTACATAACCACATTCTTCAGCTGATGGATATATAAATCCATTCAAAATCTAAACAACACACAATACAAAATCCGTAAACACAAACAGAAACAAACCTTAGAAACTTCAAACATAAGCAACAAACAAAAATAAAAACCAAAAGCTTACCGGATCAGAAGAAATAGAAGTGCGACCAGAAGCAATGCTCTTGAGACGGCGCATGACATTCATTGTTTCTGAAAACGAAACCCTAATTGATTCTCCACTTCAAAAATGAAAGAATGAACAAATCCAACGCCAAATTCAAAAGAACGGTATTGCTTCAAAAGGAGAGAGAGAATTTCTCTCTCTTCCTCGGCGACCCAAAAGGAAATTAAAAAACAGAAAATACAAACACAAAAATCAAAATCCCTCCCCTCTCTCTTTTCTCTCTTAATTTTCGCTGACGCTCTCCCTCTAGAAAGCCTCCAGGTGTCTCTTTGGTTTTGATTTTCTTTTCCGCGGTCAAAGCTCGATCAAAGAAAAGCCAATCATTCCAGCCTCATGTTTTGTACTTCAGTCAAACAAGGATTTTCAACCGTTAATCTGTAATTATTAATGATCTGACGGTTTGTGTTTGAGGATTTTTGGGTAGTTTTAAGAGTTTGGTTACGCGTTATTCCAAAATTAACCTCAAGTTTGTTTCGTATTTACTGATATCGGAGTCCGGAAACAGATTTATCCAACGGAATATTCTCCGGCGTTTGACCACTCATTGACCACACTGCTGGCATTTAAGTTTAATTATGCTTGTGCTCTGATTGGGGTTTACGGTTTAGAGAGCCATTAGCGCAAATGAAAGAAGTTTACCTATATTTAGAAGTGGATTAAATAATTTTATAAAATTCATCCATCCACTTTGTTTTCGATTATTAATCAAATACAATTTTTTAAAAATTACTAATCACAATAAAAAAAATTACAAATTTCAACAAAATATTTTTAAATTTTGTAATACTTGGAACACAAACTGATGATACGATTATATTTTATCAGTGACGCAATTATTTTATTTGACGCTCAAAATGCAATGGTATGATAATTTTCATGAATAGAGTATGCCGTGTTATTGTTTCACCTTAAATAATAGATATAATAAGTAATTTTAAAGTTCTAATAGGAATTGTACCATTGATAGTTTGTAAAGCTTAGCAGGGTAAGGAGCATACACCCTGTAAGAAACTAAGAATCGAATCGAATTCCTATACATAATTGAGTTGCAAAAGATTCTGAATAGATATCCCACATCTGAAAAAAATTCTAACAATTATTCCAATAATTACATATTTGATTTGACATATGGACTAATATGCAATAAAGATTTAATGAGAATAGATTCACATGAAAAAAATATGTATTAACTCTTGGATGGGAAAAATATAACAATTCAAAACTTTCTAATTATACAAACACAAAGTTAGGAACAAATCCACTTTGCATCTCCTTTGTCATTGATCGTCATTTAGGGGTCTTAGCTGGTGATCCGAGTTGTTTCTCTCTCGATTGCACTATTCAAATTCGAATGCAATATATAATAAAATCAAATTAATTGATCATCTCCATTGTAGATTGCATAAAATTAATGGCGTAAAGTAGGCATTTGAAAGAAAGAAAGAAAAAAGACTAAATAATGCACTTCAAATTAATGAAAATATGGAGAAAAACAAAAGTCGCTCTTCTCTTATCCAAAGAGTTGGATCGGGTCCGAAATCCAAATTCATTAGAGCAACCCAATGGGCCGTTGTGGGTGAAAAAATGAAGAAAGGAATCCAACGGTTCGGGTAATTATACATGCACAAATCAAATGGAAATTTGTTTTAATTGCATTTTTTTTTTCTTTCTTTCAATGTCCACGTTGTGGTAGTGTTTATATCTGTAGTTTAAATGGATCCATCAAGGCCAGTCTGCCAGAGTTGTTCAATCAATGATATTAAGGGACAGCAACAGCATGGCCTGTCAAATAAAAAATAAAAATGACAGCATGCACGTGAAATTGCAATAGAATGAAAATGACAAAAGTATTATTTTTGCACTGCACCCATCAAAACTAATTAGAAAACTCCAAGAGCCCACAACACAACTGCCTTTGCCTTATATTATTATTGCACTTGCGATTTGCCAATTCAAGCTTCAATAGGTAAAATATTATTTTAAGTCTGCCCCATTGTCTTGACAAGTCAGTTCAAAATTGGGTTGCCGGTGAGTATGATTAATTTCGAATGCCCAAAATTTCTATAGAATTTCACCAATCCCGCATGGAGCATGCATCGGACAATTCGAAATTTCGAAGCATTGAGAAATTATCGCTTTTTGTTTTTCGAGGTTCTAAAGATGGGCCAAGACACCAACATGGAGTCCTCTAATTAAGTTGGGCTTCTGTAGTGGAATCTTTGTGCGATATGCTTCTTTCATCATTCAAAAGGAGAGAAAGAGAGGAAAAAAAAGGGTCTTTTATAGTAGTTTCATTTATTTATTTATTTATTTTGTGTATTATAGAGTGTGTAATGAAAGGGAAAAGTTTTGAGTACGAAAACAAATTGGGTAATGTTAAGTTACATGCATATACCTTACAACCCTCTCACATGAATAGTATATGGATACTATTCATATGAGAGGGTTGTAAGGTACATGCATGTAACTTAGAGGGATCCAAACAAATTCCTTTCTCAAGTTCACACCACGTCGGTAACAACCACAATAAGAAAGCTGGGTACGCAGATGTGAAATTTAGCAACTGTCATATCCAATGACTAAGATGGAACCTTGAACAATTTGGAGTTGGTAATTAAGGGCACTGCTAATTAGAGACTAGCCCTCTTAGGCACGGTAGTCCAAAATCACAAGCATAATTGAAATATCTTAGCATATATAAAACAAAAGTTGACATTTGCAAAAAAATAATAATAACAAACAAACAGTAGATGGCACTTCGTTTGTTTTCATCCAATTCAAATCGCTTCGAAGCTGATCATCTCAGTTTTTGCTTACAAAAGGAGAAAAAATAATTATAAAAATGAGAAAACTCTCGTTCAAACTCGCGATAATATTCTCTGTACTTATCATGTTCATATTCTGTCACCCGTGGCCTAGACTTGGTGCTTTTTGCAGCTAACTAGCAATGGGAAAAATTAATGCGAAGGCGTTCGGCTTGCGGAGCATAAATGGTCCTGCTCATTAATTGTACCCAAACTGTTGCAATCTTCTAGTTTACATCCCCCTCATTTAACGTTTCACCCACCAAACAATCACTCATTTTCTCTTAAAATTCAAAGCTCAAAAGGGTCTTTTTATACAAACATGTACATACTATTTTCCCTACTTTTCAACGCATTAAATGTTTCGAATAGCAATATCTCACAACGCCCGTCACCTCTCGTTACGCATACTTGTCAACTATACTTACCACCTTGGTCACGTTTAACTTCAGTTGGCATCTCGTCTCAAATTGGGTCTTAATTTATAATATTTATATAATTAATTAATTTAAGCATTTAACGATATTCATTGCTGTGTTCAAGTCAAAACTTTCGGTATAAATATCCGAGCGACGTGTCTCCATTTCAATGAAAACATGCACCTGTGATATCGTAGCACTGACACTCTTGACTTTCGTCACCAAAATATATTTGTTTCTATTGTGCCATTCATGCAAGAACAAACCGAGGCAGCTTTCACGAAAGCATCTCTACAAGCACTTTAGTTCATTATTAGTTAGTTAGCGGAAGGTTTTTCCTAAATGGCTCATCAATAATTACCATACATAATTGATGGGAAAAAGGGCCGTGTGTGTCTCGCTCTCTCTCAACAGTTCTCGTACTCAATTATTGACGGTGCCGTGTCTCGCAACTAGAACGTTGCCAATGGCGACACCCACATACACGTATGCATACATACATGCACACACACATATATATATATATATATCACGCACAGTTGATTTTGATTTTGATTTGGTACCAATAATGTAGAGTAAAGGCTAGGTTAATATATGGAAATTTATATGGTCCAATGAATTGGCCCACTAATAATTGTAGTGAACTGTAGGTGTAGGAGATTAGTTTTTGCAACCCGACGATCTTGATGGAGTTTGAAAGTTGTATAAGGATGGAGGTGAGGGAGCCCACAAGCATGTGATAGGTGGGAGAGAGGCAAAGAGGAGATCTGGCACACGATGACTTTTTACTTTGGATAATTGGGACTAGGAACAAGATTGACAAGTAGATGGTCCAAAAACAATGTCCTTTAAAAAGAGTTTTTTTATTTTTTTTTATTATTTTGCATATATACATATTGATATTTATATATAAATGATGAATAATTTTAATGTATAATATTTGAGGCCCTACTGCCTTCCTAGCTTCGTTCGGATAGCATATCATTTTCTTGACTTTAAATACCTTCGTCCACACCTACTCGTGTCCTCATTAACCTGTGATCCTCACGTGTTTCTTCGTGTGTTTGCATGGCCCCGCCCATACATATTCGGTAAGTTTTGCACTGTAACAGATCATCTCTGAATCATTTTTGTCACGTAGTCGATTGCCGCATCGACGCAATTAGGAGTCGGGCATTTTCAGGTTCAGTACGTCCTAGAAGAGAGTAAATTGATTTTGATTTGTGAACCCGAACCCGTTCTGTTTGAGTTTGATCACTAATTTCTGGGGGTTTTTTTTTTTTTGGTTTATTACAAAGAGTAATGATACTCTTGTATAAATTTATTTTGTACAAACTGACGTAGCATTAATTCATTGATTGAATGAAAATATAAATTAATAAAAATAAATTATGTGGGCCAAGTGATATTTAATTCAACCAATCTTATCATGTCACATTAGTTTGTATAAAATAAATTTATACAAGAATTTGTGACTTTATCATTACTCTATTATAAATATTATTTTTTTTATACAAATTATCATTAATTTTACTTAAGAAAAGAAAAGAAGTGATTAATTTACAACAAAGAATCTCAAATCAACGTTAAGTACCATACCTTTACATCCACGGGCAACTCATCCTAACCCATTTTGCAAATTGCAGCGCCACAAGACAACCAAATATTTTCCTTTCCCTGTCGCCAAGAGTGAGTAATCATCACTCATCAGATATTCAAAGTAGAAACCATAGCACGAGCCGCCATCAACAACAACAAGAGGGGAAGGGGCTAGCAGCTATCGGCTAGCAAAGGAACAAAACTAAAATCTTCATCATATCAGAATTCAGAAAGGTCAAAAAAAGCATTGGTACTGTCGCGCCTTAAATTTCATCCTCTTGTTGGTAACGAAAAGTTTTACAATACAATAAAACTTAAATTTTTTCATTACCATCCGAATAATTATGTGTCGCATTGGAGTTGGTCAATACACGAAACCCCATACCCAGAGAAACTGCCAAACCCTCAGCATTAAATGATAGTAACTCTCTCCCCCAACACCATCTGTTTTCTCATTTAATGCTTGCAGAGCCAGCCACCCCACACAGTTCACTCTCCACTCTCTTCCCACCACAAAATGCTTCGATATAATCACAAGATCCAAACCGGCCCGCCCATTTGCACCCCTAGGCGCGTGTTCTACATGCATCACCGGCGCAATCCAAAAGAAAAAAATTACTTAAATGAAATTAAAACCAGTCAATTGAGCACCCAACAACAACATTAGCTAACATGGTCACCAAGTCGTTACAGGGAGTTCAGTTCAAGTTCAACATTTGGAAAAATGAAACCGAAAGCAAATAGTTAAATTTAAATTGCACAAAGGAATACTTCAAACTTCATTTCAGTTTTGTTTTTTTGACAATTCATAAAGGGGTTGACCTGAGTCAATACCCGAACCACCACCCTTGCCTTGTGTTAAGAATAGTCTCTGCTCGAGTCCGTGACTCAGCCCCATCCTCATCACCATGCAAGGAGTTTCCACGCGCGGTTCGTTCTTGACTCAACACCCCCGAAGCAAAGCAAACACACTGTCACACGCGCCCACGTACCAAAGCTGTCTCTCTCTCTCTCTCTCTCTGTTCACCACAATTCACAAGCCACGTGATTAGCTACAATTAACCGTAGCCATGCACAAAGCAAAACACCCCATCGTGTCAAGTTAAAAAACCAAACACCAACTCCATTATCGTATCAGCTTTCACATTGAAGAGCGGCCTTGATCTTCTGAACAGTGCATGATATTAGATTGTTGACCGTCTCCACAGATTCTACCGTAAGCTTGGCCGTCGGAAGACTATTCACCAAGATTTGGAAGGCCACTGTTAAAAGCGAGCCACCCACTCTCTGTGACCCACCGTTGCTCCCATTCCCACTTGTGGGGCCATTAGCCAGGGGCCCTCGTGAGTCTGGACCATCTGGAACAATTGCAAATCCAGAAGGAAGGAGAGCCACGTAGGCAGAATCACCACCGTTCATCACCACGTGCATGGCCGGGATGTCAACGGGCGCGTAGACGACAAGCGACCCAGCGGCGTCTGTGCATGTCTCCTGTAGTATCAACATGCTGCTCTGGTTTGCGTTTATGGCCTGCAAAACAACATGACGTTTCGTTAACCCTCGTATTCATCGAAATTACATGATTTGCCATTTTAACCATTTTACATGTCAGTGGTGAAATCTTTACAGCATCCGAGAGTCAAACCCTGTTCAGGGAAAAAAAATAATAAGAAACACTTTTATCTACAAAAACGATGAGGTCAGAACAATCAAGAAAGCTAGCATGTGTCCTATATTTTGACTTTTTAATGCTTCCAAAAAAAAAAAGAGAAGAAGGGAAAAGTGCTTTCTCTTTCTCTATCTATCTCCTGCCAACAGATACTGCCAAATTCTAAACTTTGTCCTTTCAATTTAACCTTTTATCTCTACGGGACAAACTAAAATTGGTTGACATCGAAGTGACAATTTCGTCAGAAAAATAATTCAACCTTGCTGTTGCACCCACTGCCCACATGAAAATAGCAATGAGAAAAAGAAAATGAGATTTTTAGAGATGGGAGAGATTACTTACACTAGCACGTAGAAGGGAGACGCAGTTGCCGTGATCTTGTCCTTTAGCAATGTGGGCCATCTCCTGCATGGGCCCACCGTTCGACAAAATATCCCACTCGCTTCTAAGCCGCTCATCACGTAGAAAATTGAAGAGTCTTTGAGGAGACACCGGCAGCCAAACGGAGGTGGCAGCGCTTAACACGATGCCTGGAGGCTCACCGGGATCGTCAACGCTCTTTCTGGTCATAACCCTAACGTCTTCATCGACATTGCCAGCATTGAGCTTGTTCCATTTGTGGACAGTTGAAGCGCACACCCCAGCGCAGAAATTATCAGTCATTCTCTGTGCTAGCTTCAACATGCTTCGTCGCCCACCCGCAGTTATTGCTACATGTTCAACCATAATAACATCACTATAATCAATTCTTGTATCATACATGAACAGGGTGCCGATATTTAGAGAGTGTTAATGTCATATATACCGGTGTGATCTCTGGCGGAGACGCTGGTGGACATGAGAATGGCTAGGCACTCGCATTGTCTTTGAAGGGTGGCGACCCACCGTTGGGCGCCGAAGCCCATTCCGGAGATTATCAAGGGTTTGTAGAGTTGGTGGACTTGGCTTTCATCGTATTCTGCATGCTCAACCCATGTCACCTGCAACTTATTTATTTTTATAAATATTAATATTCATATTGTGGACACTAAATTCCACCCATCACATATTTATATATATATATATATACACACACTTAAAATGCATACCAGTCAAACTTAATATAAATATGATTAATTTAAACCTTAATTTGTAGCTATTTTGTCAGTTTACTATGAGCTTATAATAATGTGCTTGATAAATGAATAAAAATATGAGATGCAAATCTCGGAAAATGGCTCAAGAATCTAGGCTCAATTAAAGAAAACGAAATAATGTAGGCATTGTGTAGGCTGCATAAAATATTGGTGTACGTAAAGTTTTCTCAAGATTTTGAAGGAACAGATTACACCGTGGCAAGTGACATCGAGATGTGTACTAATGTCTACTCGAGCTTTTAGGTACACCGTACACGTACAGGAAAACAGAATAGCCAGTCTTGGAATTTGACTAGCAAGTAGCAAGGTCCTATTGATTAGAAAAACAAACACATCATGAGACTCGACCCAGGTGACATGGCTGAAATATAGCAATTGAGGGAAACCGAGATGGCATCAAAGATAGGAATAGAAACATAAAATGTGTATTTTGTTCAATCAAAGTTGATAATATCAAGGACCCCTTTTACATACAAGGATATGAAATTAATGTGTTCAATTCAAGGCACAAAATATAAGGAAAAATAGAGACTTCTATTCAATAAAATAGTGATTCATCCTCGATTTGCTGCGGTACGATTCATTATTCTAATATGATTAAGCAAACCCATTGTTGAAACTTGAAATATGAACTATATATATATATTGGAAGCACAATAGGAAGCATCCAGGAAATTAAATAACGCTTTAGGAAGGTTCAGATTCCCTGATAATATAATGTTGGGGAAGCAAATTAGGGCACTGACAGCGTGGGGGATACACAGAGAAATCACTAGACAAACAAAATTCTTTGATGCATGAGCTTCTCAATTTTGATTGGGAATGCAAATGCCCATGATTCTTTTTGACCTGGTGTTTTACTCCCAAAGTAAATGCACTGAACTAAGCTCAAGTGTCCAACAAACTTCATTTAAGACTAAAGTGAAATTGAAGGCCTACTTGGGAAAAAGCACAATAAGTGATGAATACTAAGAAATCGTATAAGCAAACTGCAAAATTTTGGTTAATAATAAATCACCTTTGAGTAGCCATTAGGCATGTCTTGCACAACACAGCCAGAAGGAAGCCTCCTACAATTAACAAAAGCTGGAGCACCAGAAGTTTCTCGGATGGTGTCAATGGAAACATCAACGACAGCCCATACACCTTCAGCATGTTGCTTACAAAAGCGGAGGAAATTAACTTCACGTACGGGGACCAAAGGTGATAGTACTTGAAGCTCGGCATGCATCTCCAAAAAGGAAAAAAAAAGTTTTATTTTTATTTTTTTATAAACAAGAATAATAAGAAGAAAGTAATTGATTAAATGCTCATTAATTATTGAGTTGTAAAATTCTACCAACTGGAGTGCCCCATTCCTTGTTCCTCCCATGCCACTTGATATCACATCAGTTGTTGCAGTTCTGGCAATCATACAAGGAAACATCTCCGCCCATCGATTCTATCAGAATAATAAAATGACATTAGAAAAAGTAATTAATGTTTAAAATTGAAAGAAGGTGAAAAAGAACTTAAGTAAACTGCTTACTGGGTCCATCAAAGTTTCAACAAGAGCCAAGCTGTTGATGATGACCATGCCAGTCTCCCTAGAAGCCTCCGTGACAAAGCCATTAGGTTTCAAGCCAATGCACGGAGTGAAAGTTCTCAAGTATTCTTCATGGTTCAGCACTTGTCTTCCTGATCCTTCAAAGCTTCTGATCCAAAGGGGTTCATCAGTTTGAGCCATTTTAACCAATTCATCCATGGCAGCCAAAGCAAGCTCCAAAAACATTGATCTTTCAATGGATCTATCGAGGCCTGTAACGCCGGGACCTGATCTGTTCGGAGGCATAACAACTGGCAAGGCATTAGAAATCCCAGTTCCAAAATCAGCAGGCAATGTTGTGGTCACGGTACTGCTTAAACCACCAAAACCATTAATGGTACCAACACCAAGTTCTAAACTTGAGTTTGGCATTGGAGGAGGACCCATTGAAGAAACTGGTCGCCCCAAAAACTTGCCGGCAAGGGCACAAACTCGATCTAACTCATCCTTTAAACGGGCATTTTCGATCCTCAAGTGCTGCTCTTCAAGAGAAATATCACCAATTATTGCAGGACCGCCACAGTTGGTGCAAATTGGGTTTCTCATTGCATCTCTAATGGACATGTTTTCAGCTCGAAGCTTGTCGTTTTCTTGCCTGAGCAACGAGTTCTCGTGGCGTTCCAATTGAGTCTGGTGCACCACAAAGCCACCAAAACACACCAAGATAAATCAGACCCAACAACATCACGTAAGACCCCAAAAAAAAAAAAGTCTTAATTTTTACCTTCATTTGGGTACGGCGATTTTGGAACCAGAACTTGACTTGTCTGGTTTCCAAGCAAAGTCTTTTGCTGAGTTCCAGTCTTTGTTTCTCATCAGGATGAGGACACTCCTTGAACAAACTGCGCGCACACCCGAAAAACAAACAAAATAAAAAAATCACAAAACAAAAAAGATTGATTTTTTATTATTATTATATACTGCATGAATCAATCATATGTGTATATCATACGATTCAAGTTCTTGGATTTGTTGAGGAGTGTGTCGGTGGTATCTCTTTTTCCGGGGAGGGTTGTCGGCAGCATCAAGGTCATCACCAGAAGCTCCATCCATATTATCGCTTCCAGATCTGCTTTCGTGTTCTAGGAGATCTTCTCTGCTTCTTCTCCCAATTATCCCTTCAAAACTTTCACCCATTCTTTGCAGTTGCAAATCCCCCCCTCCTTGATTGTCTATATTCGGTTGCTGCTGAAAAACAAGATCACAAACCCAGACAGATGGGATCATCATCGGTCAATTCAAGAGTTATAAGCAAACAAAACACAGTACCAGTCCAAGAGAGAGAGAGATGAGTGATTTACAAGGGCAAGTGAGAGGCCAGGAGAATTGAACATGGATTTGGAGAGAGGCTGAGGAGTACTGCTGAGAAGGCGAGGATGAGCAAGTGTGGTAGTGGTGGGCATATTGTTGTTGTTGTTGTTGTCGTTGTTAGTATACGAGATATCAGCAACGATTCTTGCACCGCCACCACCAGAACTAGTACTAATATTATTCTCAAGAAAACCTCCAAAACTCATCAAAATACTATTTTTTTTTCTTTTCTTCTTCTTCTTCTCCTTCTCTACAAATTTACAAAGACTTTCATTCACTCTTTAGCTAGCTTCATCAACCGAAAGTAAAATAAAATAAGATATGAGAGAGAAATAGAGGAGAAAAAAGGATAGAAGCCCCTCCAACTTCCTCTAGCTCAAGCTCAAGCTCTATTAGAAAGAGAGGAGAAAAAAAAAAGAGAAAGAAAGAGAAAGAAGGCAAAGCAAAATTAAGGCCGCTTAGCACTTCCTTCTCTAACCGTCTCTCTTTGATAACTAAACAAGCTTGTTCTGGTGACTGAGACCAGCTCTAGCTTAACTAGGAACCCTAGTTTTGGCAAACTCAGTGCTATAAGTATATAATATATCTCGTTCCCGTCTCTGCATGCTTGCTTCACTAATGACTGTCTATAAACTATGTTTAAACAAACGCTCCTAGAAGCAGCTTCAAAGATTTGATGAAAATTAATAAATGTTAGTACTAATATTATATATAGAAAAAAAAAAAGGGAGAAAGAAAACGAAATGGGATTAAAGATTTGCACAGAGAGAAAGAAAGAGGAGAAGAGAGAGAGGCAAATGCAAAACAAAATAAAAGGGTTGAAGATAAAACGCAATATGTGGACTCATCGAAGCCTTACAAATACATACCACCAAAAAGGGTCGGTTGACTCTTTCGTTTTTCCCCTTTCACTTTTCTCTCAATCACTGTTTTATTTATTTATTTTAAACAAAAGTCAGTGATTGACAGTCAAAGTGAAAACTTTTTCTTTTCTTTCTCTAGGTCACTGTAACGAGTTTGCAGAACAACACAGACAAAAGTGTTGCGTTGAATTAATCAGCTACTTCTGATCCATTGGCCTTCACTTGTCTTAAAATTACAATAGTTAAAAAATAATAATAATAAATTAAAAATCTTTTTATTTTACCCACGTTGGTATCTTTTTTTTTTTTTTTTATTTTTTTTCTTGGTTGGAATTAACCCACGTTGGTATCTGTACTAAGTACTAAGTACAATGAGGTTACTTTTATTATGGGCAAAAAATGAAATTAGGGCTTTCTGAACTAACCTGTTAACTGTAAAGTGGATGACGACGAGGCCACTGATCATCAGCAATGCAAACCTAATCAGAAAGGAATTATTGAAAGCAAATTTTGAATTGTTTTCAACTTTTTTGTTCTTATTGTTATTATGTTTTGTGAATGAATCCAGAATTGATTGAAGTGTTTATTAAATAAGGGAATTTATTGATTTTTCCTTTGCTCATTTGGACAAATATTTTTACCAAATTCGGAGAATCTCTCTAAAATAACATTACAGCTAATCTAAGCCCTTAATAATGGAAATAAAGATAACACTGAGATACAGTGTCTACTTTATTATTTATGACTCATATCTGTATATAGTATCCTACGATATCACACTCATGAATGTTAATGATTTAAATCACGTTTAATTAAAATTGATGAATGTGTGTCGGTCCAATGCTGTAAATTATAAGTGTAACCTTATGTGTTATTGAAATATACTGTTTCCACCGCACAATAATTTCTGGAAAATAATATGTGATCCAAATATAGGGTACCGCCAGTGTCTAAAAATTTTGAGTGATGCAACAATTATTTTATATATGCACACAATTCAGTGTAAAGTGATAATGGTTTTTTTTATCACATTCACATTAATTTTGCTTTTTAACTAGTATATATGATTAACCAAACCAACAATGTCTAATTAAGAATGCAATTAAAGTCATATCCAATCACTTCATTGTAAATGTAACAAACTTGAGCATTTTTTTTATTAATGTTATTTGAATTTCATCATTCTTCTTCTGTAAAAAATTTCGAGTCGCAGATATTTCTAATGATTATTCTGTTCATAATGAAAGATTTGTTGGAATAAATATGGGCGTTATTACGCTGGAGGTTTGGAGTAAATTCATGCATAACATAATTGGGATTTAACGCCGATTTTAATTATTTCCAACAGGATAACAAAGAAATCTGCAATTAAATATTCTTAATTACCATCCCAAAAGCCGTAATTTTCAAAAATCTGTTTTGGACTTTTAATTAATTACTGCTCTGTGTTATTGTGTTGTATTAAATACAGTGTCTGATACAAATTCGCATGCGCATTATTATTGACAATTATGACGAAGCAAATGCATGTGATTAATCAATCATTTGTTGTGTGAATAAATGATAATCAATATAATGTAATTTACAATAAAATCATATGTAGATATCCATGACCTTCCACTTATTTCACATACTACCATCTCCTGTTTAAAATTACTATTTTTAACTTGTTGTAAGTTAGATATAACGTAACTTAGCAGATGCCTAATCAATAATCAGTTATACGTTAAGAATTTAAATATTTATAAAAATAACTTAAATCAGTGTTACCCTGCTCTCTAGTCACCTTTTAATTCAAGAATTTCAGAATTTATTAAATTTCAAGATGAATTTATAATGTTGTAAACTATATTTTTTTTTTTTTTTTGGGGGGGCTTGGCTCTTTATGTACCTATCACGCGTTGCTTACACGGGATAATTAAGCTGCCGAATGAATATTAATAGAAGACTCATTAGCTAATAATAACAACAATAATAGCTCAAGAGCCGAGACAACTTGAAATTGTTAGTGCGCGTCTATCTATATATATCCGTAACTTATTACAGAAATATCAACACAATGAAGGTATTGTTTTTGTTTTCTGTCTTTTGTCAAAGAATAACAAATGACGAAACCATTAAATATGATAAGTGGTTGCAGACAAATTTTAGAATACGTCACGAGTAAATGTATGTATAATATGTATAATTGAATTTAATATAACAAACATTTGTATAGTATTTTTAAAAAATAAATATTTACGTGTCATAGTATTATTTACTTGTTGTATGGTTGATATGATGCCTCTGGGGTAGTTTAAAAGTTCTTGTGGTTTCGACTCTATAATCAAACTCTATCACTCTCACACAAACATGATAGCTTTCCTCGGTGTCCGAGGTTTATTAGGGAAAAAAAAATTCAAATTCTAAGAACTTATTTGATAATGTTGTTGGGTATTTGTATCTTAAAAGATACAATATTTACTAAATACTTATATCTTTCGTTTCAAAGCCCACTTAATTTTATCTCACTATGTCTTTCGTTTCGAAGCTAACTTAATTTTATCTCACTCTTATATGATGAAAAAAGCTATTATATTTTCATTAGTTTTCTCAAAATTTTTGTTAAAAAGTCATATTAACCCCACACTACTAACTTTTATTTTATAACTATTAGGGGTGGGCGTTCGGATCGGGTTAACCCGAACCGAACTAAACCGAACCCGAAATTTGGTAACCTGTGCAACCCGAACGGATTCAAACTATCAACCCATTTGAGTTAAAATTCATTTTAACCCGAATTTTTTTTTAAGTTTTGTCTTTTAAAAATAAATAAATAACTATATATATATATAGTTATATATGTATTAAACAAAAAAAATTCTCTTTGACTACATGTTGTATATTTTATTAACTTTAAAAAGGCTTGTTGAAATATTGTTAAGGATGTTTGGATTTGAGATTTTTAGATTTTAAGTGGTTTTTGGTAGAATTTATGGATTAAATTGTTCCAACCTGTTTTGACCCGAATTAATCCGAATTACTAACCTAATCCGATCCGAATTACGAACCTGAACCGAACCGAATTAAATTTGGTTGTGTTCGGTTCGGGTTGGCGTTTTCAACCCGATTGGGTTCAATTCTCCAACCCGATCGGGTTGAAACCCGATATGCCCACCCCTAATAACTATAACTTTTTTTGTCCATAACAATTGTGGCTTAAAAGGTATTTGGATTTGAATCCAAAGGCCACCAGCCTCCCTCCCAGACATTGTTCCAATCCGGGATTCCGGATTGGAACAACACTATATATATATATATATATATATATGTATTAAACAAAAAAAATCTCTTTGACTACATGTTTTGTGTTTTATTAACTTTAAAAGATTTGTTGAAATATTGTGAAGGATGTTTGAATTTGAGATTTTTGGATTTTAAGTGGTTTTTGGTAGAATTTTTGGTTTAAATTGTTCCAATTCGTTTTAACCCGAATTACCAACCCAATCCCATCTGAATTACGAACCCGAACCGAACAAAATTAAATTTGGTTCGGTTCGGTTCAAGTTGGTGTTTTCAACCCGATTGGGTTCAATTCTCCAACCCGATCGGGTTGAAATTCAAACCAAAACCCGATATGCCCGCCCGTAATAACTATAACTTTTTTTGTCCATAACAGTTGTGGCTTAAAAGGTATATCACCTTAATATAAAATAAGCCTTAAGTCTCTTGTATCACTTGTGAGATTTTACTAGTTGAGCCAAGTGACACCATTATCATTAATTGATACTAAACTTTTAATCCTCCATTTGCTGACAGTATTAGAAAGAAAAGAAAAATTCGGTTAATTAGAACTGAACGGAAACTTGAATGCCCAACAATACCCAGCATTAAACTCTATTTACCAACTAATAATACAAGAAGTTAATATCAACATAAATATATTGATATCAGTCTAAATCCAACGACTCAGCAGAAAATTATTATAAGAAAACTAGGGAATTGTATTTAGTTTATATATCATCAATAGGGCAGGAGAGGAGTTGCAGCAAGAGTTGTACCTATATACACACGCCATTTGATGACTATTTCATATAAAACGTTTACAGCTAGTGTAAATAATGGCACATGCTATGTTTGCCGACCTAAAAAATATATGTAATAATAAGTATAAAAACAAAGGAATTACTAATTAAAATTATCTTAATTATACATGGTCATGATGAAAAAGCATGATATATTATTACTTATAAAGCATGATTGTATTTGAAAAATCTCTTCTATATGTCTCCCCTCAAGCGCCAAAAGAAATGCAACTTTCTGCCATGCCCGATGGAGCAAAGATAGTTGTTATCTTAAAAACTCAAACAAGGTTTTGACAAAACTAGTTATAACCATAGTGATGCAAAAATGTAAACAAGATATTATCAAGATAATGAGATAATTGATCGATCATTAACCTATCCTTATGAATTGGGTTTGAAAGTGATGTAAAAAATGAGGAAAAGAGATTGAAAACCCTAGAATGAGTAACTAAACGAGACTGAGAGGGAGTGAGCAGGCTGAAATGGAGGTGATGACGTTGCCGTCGAGAGTCCCACACTTTGATCCCCACATTGCACATGACCTATCGCTCTCATATTGGTTGTAATGTGAAGGGGACACCGTAACATGTTATTATATATATATGATTAATTTTAATTTTCTTTTATGTGTTTGAAGAATTAAATTCCAAGAGTCCAGGTAGAGTGAGAGAGAGTGAAATGGTCGTTAATGTACAGCGTAGCCATAGCCGTTGCATTAATGCTATTACCGTTTTCCAGCACATCACCTCTCTGTTTACATTAAGCGCTCTTTGATTGCTAGCCACCTTTCACTTTCTACCCAGAAAATGACACGAAAATTAAAAACTTTCTCGCGTTCATACTTATGGCAATGGCCTCTCGCTTTCTACGTAGAAAAGAAAAGGAACGACTATTCCTTTCTTCCTCAACACTCTCTATAAATTTCAAATTAACATTGACATGCAACTATGCAAGCATGTGTACACGTCTTTGATGAATCTATACGACCCTTGTGTAGATTATATAACTCATATCTACAGCAACACCCAATTTGTGCCTAATGTTTCGCATACAGCTTCCCAATGAATTTGAAGAAAGTGATTCTGGGCTTATTTAGCTGGAAAAGGAAAAAATCATTTCGCCTGATATATTAAATTATAATTTCTTCTAACGACGAGCGGGCTTTCTGAAGATTGGAGGACACGTGCACTCCGTGATGTTGGGGACTTGGGGGGCCGGGCCTCCAGAAGGCTAAAACAATAATCCTGTACCCAAACTTCCTACCCTACTCATTTTAGAAAATCTTATTGCCAGGCTAGACTCGTGTATTGTTGCTCTCGCCGGTCGCCACGGTGAGAGTAGCAGCTTAATGGTCGGTTTAGTATTGCTTTTGTGTAAGATTCAAAACTAAAACTAATTTTTAAAAGTTAAAAGTTAATTTTAATATTCGGTAAATTTTTTTATAAATCACTTTTAGTAAAATCATCTCATGCTATAACATATTTTGAAAAGCGGGAATAAGTAATTTTTTAAAAATTTGATTTTGAGAATCAATTTTTATATATACACAATAAAAAATATTATATTTATGAATATTTAAATAAATTTTATTAAATATTATGCACAATTCAATCATTTATATTATTACTGCAGTTTAACAGTAATATTTACCAAATACATATAATTTACTTTTAAAACTCATGGTACTTCCAAAAGTAAATTTTATCAAATGTTTAATTAAATGCATATTTTTAAGTACGGCTGAGAATAATTATTTTAAGAACTATAACATTACCATACTGGCCCTAAGTCATATAGTACTCAATTTCAAATTCCTTTAATTTCCATAAATATAGATAAATAAGGATGGGGATCTTGTCGTTCATATCTAGTGGTAGATAGGCAGCGTTGCAAGCGTATGTACATTCAAAATCCCAACAGAACTCAAGTAGATTTGAATGATTAATACTTTAAACTTCTTCTTCCTTTAAATTTTTTTTTTTTTAAAAATAATATAGGCTTAGTGTAATTATTTTTTTGGATGTGAGATGGGTTTACAAAATAGTAGGCATCTTCTAAAAAATTTGCTCTTATTTAAAATATTTATCATGGGTTATTATTATTGCGAAGTTAGAGCAAGTCTAACTTGGGGCCAATTAAAGTCAGCTGTTGCGTCCCTTAATTTCTTACCGACGGTTTAGATAATTAGATTGGATAAGTATTGATTGACCGGGTTGAAAGGTTTGGGATGGGAGGAAATCTAATCCAACGGCTCTAATTCGTTAGCTCTCGGTTGGACGTAATAAGCCAACTTTGCAGCGCTCTGATTTTTAATAATAATAAGTTATAAATGTAAAAAGGAGACACATCACATTAAATGATTTACACGTGAACAAGTGGAGGAGCTCAACTGGCAGTCAGTACAGGCGCATGCAACACGGGGCTCCAACCAACCATACAAGCAACTACAATTTTTTGAACAAGTTCAGGTCAGCAGAAATCCGACTCTGACTCGGAGTGCACAGGACTTCATGAAAGCTAAGACTCCAGAAACCACGAAGTTGGGGAGGAACTGTTGAATTAGTCTGGCGACAACCAAACCAATGACCTCCCCCCATCTAGCAAATCCGTCAAATGTTAATTATCTCATGCCTGCCACGTCATTTCATGCTTTGCCACAAAGAATTTTTCTATTTCTCTCTCCTATCTCCTCCATTTTCCAACAATTCCCCAGGACCAATAAAATAATATTTTACTAAATCATACTACAAGAAAATTTAAGGGCCCATAGGCCACAATACCATTTGAAATAATCCCTAGAGACAGCCTTTTCACCTTCAGCCTGATCAGCTGCGCTCACTCAGAGTCAGTTCCCGCGTGCTTCTACAGTAACTTCTGACTAGCTCCCAACACTAGTACTTATAACGATATTGCCAAAAAACAGTGGTCTTCCACTCGCACAAAGGGAAGCAAGTGTATAATGTACGCATGCAAGGGACTAAATATAATAAAATATGATGAATTGCAATAGAGCATCAATTATGATGGATAAAGGGTGCGTTTCATATTGAGATTGAACTATTTTAACTTTTAAGGTACAATATTAAAATATTTAATAAATACTATCTATTGTAACTTGAAAGTTATGTTAATATAATTTTTTACTTGTATGATGGAAAATTCATTATATCTTTAATAATTTTATCAAAATTATTATTTAAAATCTATATTTACTACATATTATTAAATATTGTTTTATAGTTATAGTTTTTTTTTTCTCCCAGCAGTTGTAGTTTAAAAGTTACAACCTCAATCCCAAATAAGACCAAAATAGCATCAAAATTACAATTCAATACTTGAAACAAACTGATGTTACCATTGCCACTTATATATGTGTATGCTAACACATCACTGCACAGTCTTTCCATTTCTATACTATTTAACATATTCTACTCCTACTGTTTCTTAAATATGGAATGTCCTCGACCAAAGAGGGAGGCAAGTGAAGCTTGACACCTATAGTTTTCTTTCTTACACAGACAGTGGATTGGCAGATCCATCAGCTACTATTCAATTAAACAAATGAAGAACATGCATCATTTGGACGCAATTGAGATGACATCTTGGCTTCAGATAAGAGGGGGAATTTTTTTATAAAAAAAGAAAGAAAGAAGGGAACAGTACCTACATTACAAATTCACAAAAGCTGTGTCAGTGTGATCATGAAGGTAGCTTCCAAAGGCTTTTGGTTGCAACAAGAATTTTCTCTCTTCCGTTTGATCCAGGTTCTTTGTCATGTACGGCAGCCGTCCACCTCACAGTATTAGCTATGCGACTTACTTTGTCAATAACTTCTGGAGAATCTCGAACCACAACTGTTCCCTCTGGCCGCAACATTCTATCCATCTCCACCATTAAATCTACCAAGCTACAACTGCAGCAGCAAAAAATCAGATAATGTCAAAAGCTGACTAAGCACTGTATCTGCTGCCAGAAGAAAATTCAGATTAAGCATCACGTTAGGACTAAGGAGAAACAAAGTAACTGTAATATGGGTGCATGTCTTAAAATGAGAATGTAAACTTTGTAGAACTGGAGTCCAATTTAGCAAAATCATCCATAACATGATTTTGCAACGTAAGGAAAGGTTAATTTTATCAATTTATAAGAACGCAATAATTATCCCTTTACCAAATACTGCTCATTTATAAACAGCCAGAAGTCGATGCCTGCAGTAACAATCTTTTCTGACGAGTCGACGGTTAACCAATAATGGGTTGGGGGTAAAGAGAGCGTTAAATCTACAATTTAAATATGCTCCATCACAGGAAATATCAAACCAGTATGCCTTTATTGGAAGAATTTATAATCCTTATGCAATTGTCAACACCACACTTAACTTATGCAGTTAGCAGTAATAACCCCTATGGGACATGATATAACAATTTATTTTTCAGTATAATTTAAGTATAGCTTATTGCCTTTAAGAGTCACAATTAAATAAAGAAAAGAAAGAAATAAAATAAAAATAAAAAAAACACTTCTCCACAAGTCACAAGTGATTGTTTGAATGTAACAAACTTCCCCATATAAACCATAAAGATCACATATGTAGTGTTGAAGAATAAGTATATAGATCATATATACCTGTTCTTGTTGGAGCCTGGATTTTTTATCAGCGATTCGATTCCAGATACATGGATCAGATCATAAGTACGAGGATATGTTGAGAACGGTTCACACCTATGAACATAAATAAAAAACATAATCAAATAACAATAGTTCCCCATAAACAACATAGTTCCATTAAAAAATGTGAGCAGCTAATCCAGTCCATGACCATACGAAAATGGCAGTGAACTAGAAGAAAATTTGAGCCCAATAATAAATAAAACATAAATTCTGTTAAAATCCATGACATATTTTACTTGGCCATCAAAGATTCAATAACCAAAGAAGGTTTTCTGGCTACCTATAAGGACATGCAAGAGGAATTACAAATTGGAGAAAAAGTGTATTTTACATATAAATGCACGGCAAAGGACATGATCATAGCAAAAAAAAACTTCAATCAATCTTAACAAAAATACAACAAAAACATGTGGCTCAAGGACCTGATCGCATAATAACCATCACGCAAATAACTTCCATTATCCTTGTGCACAGTTTTATATCCAACAGAAGACAAAAACGTATACAATGACTCACCAATCATGGTAGACTCCAATTAGGCCTCTGTCATATATGACACTAAGAGTTGATGATTTGCGAGCAGGTACGACATTCATCACCCACACAGGATCAGATGTAAGTGCTGCTGCAAAACCTCCGAAAAATGCATTCATATCCATGATGTTGCGTATAGCTGGAGTTCCTAGCTTCACGTTCAAAGTATTCTTGTAGTAAGCAACCCTTCTCCTCCATCGTCTTGAGTCAGCCTCAAATACATCATACCCATTTTTCATGACCAATGCCCGGGAAGGCGCTTTTGTTAGCCGTTGCGGCCACTTAGGGATAGTCCCAACAGCATATTCTCCCTTCACAGAAGATGTCCCACTCACACATTTCTTTAACTTGAAATACCTGCAAATTAAACAAGCTTAGATTAATAGGTTTCAGGTGTAAGTTAACTGATCCCTTTCACCAACATTATAACAGCACAGACTACATCAATACCAAGACAGCTAAGGTATCTATTATGCAGCGGAAACACTTGCATGATACAAAATCCAAGCAATAAAACAAGGGGGGCAATATTGAAGTTTAGTTTCCACAAAAAACTTAAAACTAAGACTGCATTCTGGGAGAATTAGTCATCACCATGCATAATTAGGGTCATCGGATTCATCACACAATTCAAGGCCAAATTCATTTTGATTAGAGAGACATGATTCTCCAACAGGCTTCTTCCAAATGACAGTGTTTCCATCAACAGCAATCAACTCATAACACAAGGCTCTTGCAACAGCCTGGAGATCTGCCCACTCCTTGTCTTGTTTAGGCCATTGTACGGGGGGACCAGAAATGACTAAGTATCCTCCTGGCCGAAGCAATCGATCCACTTCGATAAGATAAGTCGCATCTGCAAAGCGAGATTCCAAAGTTAACCCAAAGCACCAAGCAGGAAGTAGCAGAGTTGAAATACAAAGCCACAAGACACAAAATGAACTCACTGTAGGCTGTAAAAGGGATCAAGCAACGAGAGCAATGCACAATATCAAAAGAGAAAGCAGGAAAAGGCAGTCTGCGAGTGCCAAGCATGGCAACAAATGCCGGTATCCCTCTTTCCAATGCAAATTGTATCTGTGCTTTATGTGAGTCCCTAGGAGCAAACGAGAGGGTTAAAATGTTCTCCGAAAGCATAGATCCCCCAAAACTAGCAACCTGCAAGAAGATAAGTCTTCAAATCGTAAAACATCCAACAAGGAAAAACAGATAGGAAGAAGAGAAACCCTAGTCCATACCCCACATCCCATATCAAGAGCAGTCCTCAGAGTTCCTCCAGTGATAGGTATATACTGTTTAAGTTTGTCAATGTATTTGTCGGCTCCATCGGCAAACATGGTGCCACCTCCCGGGAACGTGAAGTATGGACCACTCTCTTTCATCCATCCCTGATGGCCCTTCCTGTCCGCAATTTTATTGTATGGCATGTTGGCGTGCCATATCTGCACAGTACACACAATAATAACACGACGTTCCTTCACTGAGGAATAACAATTCAACTCAACTCCACTAGATGCAATTCTATTTTCCTGAAATAAATAAAAATAAAGAGGGTAGGGGGCAATGGAAATGGATACCTTGGATAAGCTTTCAGGCCAAGGAACAGGGATCTTATAACCACGAGGGGGCGGAATCAAACAAAGAGGAGTTTGATCGGGCAAAGGGCAATGTCTTTCTCGATAAAAATTCATCTCTCTGCTAAGCTGGCTGTTTCGCCTGGGATCTTCGCAAGGCATGTGATCGACGGAGTCGGCGGGGCAGGACTCGATGGGTTTGACGTGGTGACCAGCCTCAATTAAAGCGACAAGGCGCTGGCGCTGACGTGGATCCGACGTGGACATGAGGAGTGCTTGGCGACCAGAGGCGGCGAGTGAATCGCCGAGTGGAGTGAAGACTAGGAGAAAGAAGAGAAGGACTAAGCCGAAGAATGTGGCGGAGACGATGTCTAGAAGTTTCCATTGTCGAGCGTTGCGTTTCGATGCGGGTAAATTCAGGTGTCCCATGCCGCAGGTAAAGGATCCGATTCACTTAATTGCACATTCGATAAACTCCTCAATCGTCAGAGCCCAAAGGAGATGGCCGGAGTGGTTTATTTGTTTCGAGGAGATGATGATGAATTGATGGTCGGGACTTGGGGAGTGGAAATCTGGAATTGGTCTGAGAGTATTGAGTGGATCAGTTCAGTGGAGACAAGGGGAGCGTAGTAGTAACCAGTAAGAAGATTTAACTTCAGCATGACGGTGACAAAATTAATATTAATTTGAATAATAATAGTACTAATAAGTCCTAATAATAATAATAACAACAGCACGCGGATTTGGTAGGCAGCTGTCTACTTTCTACCGGCTCAAGAGTCAAGAGTAACGAACCGGGACGCTGACGGCAGAGATTTGGAATAATCAATCTAGCGTAGATTATTTATTGTGTACTATAAAACTTAGCAGTGCCTTAATAAATTGAAGTGAATAAATAACGACATCGTTTAGTCAGCCCTTCGTTTCTTCGCTTTGGGTCATCAGCATTCATCATACTACACATTGACCGTTCACTCGTTTACCTAATGCTGTGGGATAATTTCACATTACAAACTGAATGAAGCAGTCAAATTTTTCTTTCAGAAGAATCAACATATTCATCTGATCTCAACTTAAGCATATTCAATACAGATTTTAGAGGGAGAGAGAGGGAAAAAAAAACGAATAATTGAACTCTCCAAATAAATCTCAGCATATACAACAACAATTATCACCACAATGTACTCTGAAATGCACAAAATTCCATCAACCATGGACAACCAATCTTCTTTCAAAATAACGTAGAACCCTTCTTCTTCAATAATAGTAGTAGACAACGGCAGGTAAAATTGAATCTAAGCAAGCAGATCTACCTATTCAAAGTTTCCTAGCAGCCCTAACATTGTATTCATGCTTCAGAAGATTTGCCCTCAGTAACATTGCCCTCACATCCTGATCAAATTCACTGCCAGTCTGTAAAACCCGTTGGAAAGTTGCATTTCTTTGATCCGCATGTCGTGCATACAAAATCTTGTTGTGTGAGTCAATCCGAGCCTGCAAAGATGTGATAACTTAATCAAGAAAAGAAAAGATACAAAACCAAATCAGGTCATAAGAATTGATCCTGTGTTGGTAGTGGAAGAGGTCCTTAAAAAATTTGCAAATCAGATTTTCACAATCAAATTCTCATATTTAACCTAACTACGGGAGCAAGAAAAACAGAAAAATAGTAGCGCGAAGCACACCTGTATTTGGTTGTCAGTAATCAAGGCTTCAAGCTCTTTCTCTATCCCAGCAACACTTGTTTTGAAAGCATTTGCCATCATGTGCAAATCAACAGACACAAATGGGTGTGTATACTGGATGAGGGCTTTGTTACGTATTTGATCATACAACGTCTCAACATGGTCGTGCAAATGGATATCAAGCAACAGGTTTGCCTTAAGATTTCCAAGGTAATCCAGACATGATGCATAACGGCTGCAGTGGCAAAGAATAATTACAAATCACAACAAGGAGACGGCAGACCAGAATCTAAACATTTGAAAATTTAAAGAACCAAAGAGGGCCGAAAAAAAAGAACAGTGCTCCAAATGCAAAACCAAGAAAACCAAATGCACATGACAAACAAGTACGGGATATACAGAGGGAGATGCAAATAAGGATAGACATTAATGCTTTGATGGAATAAAATTTAGCAACAAAAAGTTTCACTGGCCAAACTAGCAATTCACTTTCAAGAAAAAGTAGCAAAGGAAAAAAAGAAAATTGTAGAACAATGAAATAAGCTGCTTCATGTCAGATTTAAAGGTATTACCATGGAACGGCGAACAATTTATTCATACAGCCCAGCAGATGCAGTTTTTATATATCTGTTAAATTTACTGTTTCCATCTACTTGCTTCACTCTTAACCATAGACAAAGCCACGATATATCAATATGCCCCAAGACTAAATCAACAAAGAGCTATTTACCTAGAGTAGAAATCGTTAATAAGCTCCCTAACTTCAGGAACCAGCTCTAAGAAATTTCGGAAGTTGACATTATCTATAACTTTGCTCTGCAAAATTAAGAACATTAAATCAATAAATCATACCTCAGACACGCATTAACACATCATATAGAAACAAAGTTATGGATAAAATAGAGAGAGATGCGAATGCCTTAAGCTCAGCCCGATCAAAACTTGCAAGTGCACAAAGTCCCCCGTATGTTGCAACATCTTGAGCAGCAATCACCTCATTATAGGAATTTCCCAGATCAGGACCCACTTCCAAGAACTGCATGCATATGAAAGATGATAAATGTCAAATTGAGAAGATAAATCCAATAAAAAAATTAAGGCTAATCTCAGAATTTCACATGTACAATTTCTCCACATAAATAAATATCAAAAGAAAGCCAAAGGGGGCGAACCCATTTCATCTAAGTAGTGCTTGCTAGATTAATAAAAAAAATCAGCATATGAATTTTCTAACCTTACGAGCAGCAAGCTTGTACTTTCTAGCCTCCAAATGAGCCAATCCTGCAGCACAACGTAGTTTTGCAATCGTAACAGGTTCAAGAGCCTCAGGTGTTTGTTCTGCTTTGCTGACATAGCTTGTCACATGAGTAAATTGACCCATCTCAATGCTGACCAGAATTGCACTCATACACATATGAATAATATGCTTTGATGTAGTGCAATAATCACGAGTGCGAACATAACTTTTAAAAGCATCCCCAAGTGCACCATGAGCATAGTAAAAGTCTCCAAAATCATTATATCCCATTCTTATACTTTCTTTGATCAAATTTGTCTGCAAAAAGATTTAAAAAAAAAAAAAGGATTTATAGCCGCCACATAAGATAAAATTTCTACTTTTGTAGCAGATTAATGACATTTTACTTCAGCAAACTTTGTTAAATATTAACAACAGATATAAACAAACACAGAAACCCTTATCCTACAAACGCATTAAACCACAATTTGAAGGGGACAAAGGGGCAGATTACTAACCATTAAAAATAAGTAAATCAGCCAATGGGAACACTAATAGAGACGAAATAATTTTCAAGATTTTCATAAACAATTTATCGTAATATACATTATTTTCAATCATAATAAATTCATACGAGAGTGAAAGGGCCCATACCCTATAAGCATTGAGTTCGTTCTCAAGTTTCTCCTTGCGCTGTTCGGCTCTGCGATCCACGGAATCGCACCAAGCCTCGTCCATGGCATAATTGGGGCCCAGCCTCCCATCAATCTTCTTCACAACCTCTCTGAAAAGTTGCGTGTTCTCGCCTTTCTTAATCTCATCGTAGGCCATTCGAAGCGCCTCAAGCTGCATCGAAGCGATGTCGCAGTGATCGGCGATAAACATTAGCCGCGTGATCTTCGTCCTCCCTTGGTACAGGCTCGCGTAAGCCTCGACGTCCAGCTGCTCCCCGCTTATGATTGGTCTGGTACGCGCCGATTCTTCGCCGCCGTTCGAGCAGATCTCCTCCATCATTGAATTCGATTGCTCGTCTTCGGGTTCCATTGCGTTAGGACTTAGGGTTACGGTTTCGTTTGGTTAAGGAATTGCTTGTTACTTCTATCGTCCTTCTTCACTGTGATGTGGTGTGTGAGGGCAGTGGCTATTTTGGTTTGGTCCAGTCTCTGGAGAGGGAGATGGCCTCGCACGCGACTTCAATTTATTTCCTTGATTGATTGCTATTTATATTTGCTAACAAATCCCCCGTGCCGTTTCTTTGATTGCTTGGGTTTTAAAAATATAAGTCCGTGAGCTAGCTTAGAAATTCCAAGCTATTAAGTCATACATAACCAATGGCCCGTTAGTGAATGGATCTCGCTCTCAGCCCAGACCGTTATAAATTCAATTGTTTTTAACGTCTTGGGGCCATGGCCTTTCATTTTTATTTTTTTTTGTTTTTTGAGAAGGGCCATGGCCTTTAATTGATTATTACATCTCCTTTTGATTTTTAATTCTCCCTGAATTTCTTCTTAGCGTACATTTTTTTTTCTCCAACTTCCCAATCAAATATTCAAAGAGTACTATACAATGCAGCACATACATGTTTGGGACATATAGTTCATTATTTTCAACCTTATGCTTTATTTCTTAGGTTGCCACTTACCTACACAAATTTCAAAGGAAGTTGGAGCTACACAATTGTAAGAGATAGTTCCTTACATACTTATATTAATTCTATGAAATTATTTCCGCCAAGTTATTTATTGTAAAGTATTAAAGTAAATATGAGTTTTTCATACATTCTAAAATAATATTTCGCTATTATATTAATATAGTATGAGTATTATTAAAATAGCAACAAACTCTCTAGATTTTCTAGAGAGTAAACTCCTTAGGAATCAACTCCCTATTTAGAGTTTTAGTTCAAATAAATTTCCTAGTCAAATTAGAATAAGTTGCCGTGAGTATAAATAAATGTCTTTTGTAACTTTTACAAACATGCTTTAATTATTTGTTATTTGACTATTTCTTGGAATAAACTCTAGATTTGACTTTAACAATATTTCAAATATCAAAGTTATATATGAGTTTTTTAGTTTAATTAATTCTCACATTCTATGAAATCAATGAGTTTTAATCATCTGGATTTATAGAATTCTTTTAAATTAATGTAAATTTAGACTGTTCCTTATTCCGGTGCTTTCAATAATCAACAGAATAATAAAATATTAAACTTTCGTCGCATTAGTTTACTATCAAATCCTTTCTCTATGACAAACTTGAGCTTTCCTAACCACCACTCACCTTCCTTCATCATATGTAGAACTTTGGAGCTATAGAGAATATATTATGTTTGGAAGCAAAGGAACTTCACGTACGGGATCTACAGAGAAATGTTAAATTTCTCGAGTGCTCTTTTTTTTTTTTTTTTCTCTTATATCTAACAATGTTCATTGATTGTACACTGTTGATTTATTATAATGAAAGTTTTGTATTTATTTTTTTAATATTATTCCGTCCACCGTGCTTCGTAAAGGCAAATGATGTTTGCATTTTATTTAGCATATATAGCAAATCAATTTATGCCGAGAAATTGCAAATAGAATTCATTATTTCAATTATTAGAGGAGAGTAGTTGTTGCGGTTAAGGTGACTATATCAGAAAGTTTTTATTAATAGATCACTTCTCTCTGGTGTTAAAAGTCATGTTTGTTATAGATTGTAATGTTATTATAACCATGTATTAGGGGTGTTCACATATTTGATTTTGTGGACTGACATCAATTCATATTCGATCTACGATTTTGCGGATTATAAATTTTGAATCTAATCCAATCCATGAATTGGTGAAATTTAATTCAAATCCAATTCATACGTCTGTGGATCGGATATGGATTTGACCCAATCCATTATTTTGCGGGCTAAAATTTTTTAATCATGTTTTGTCCACGAATTAGCTAAATAAAAAATTAATATAAAAATCATTTTACTATCGATCAAATTCAAAATTATATAAGATTTAAATAAATTAATTATTTAAATAAAATTAGAAAATACATTCAAAGTTTCAAAATATAACACACAAAAAAAAATTTATTTGTTTAGACCAGTATATGAAATTAACTGGTTAGGAAGTTATATTTTTTATTTAATTATTTTTATTTTATATTATTATCGGATAAGATATAATATGTTGTTAATGTAACTATATCTTAACTTATTTATTTATCACTTAATAAGTATAATGTCACATTTACAAGTTTAATTTTTTTTAATTTTGCCACTGGATCCAAATAATCAAAGGGATAAAACCTTAATTCAATTCAAAGATGTACCAATAACCACAATAATAAACATTTTGCAATCCTATAGCAGGCGGGTCTAATCAGTAGAATTTGAGGACTAAGATTTAACAAACAAAATGGTGGTTCTAATTCTCACTAAGGGTATGTTTGGCGGGTGGGTCTATAAGGGTATGTCTTGTAATATAAATTCAGACCCGCGTTTGGCTGTAAAAAGCAATTACCTGACGTGAAAAGATTGTGCGGCAATTGAGGTGCAAATAAGACCCGCCTCCCCCTGCGTGTCTAAATTGCACATCTCTTTTTTTATTTTAACTATTATTCATATTAGTTATTAAATTCACTACAAATCAAATATAATATTTCTTTAACATATTGATTTATATTTAATTGATGAATAAGAAAAGATGTTGAAATCTACAGCAGATAATTATATTTTTATTAATAAATCTAAATAATAAATTAACTTAATATTAAAATATTTATTAAATTCATATAATATTTATTTTAAAAAAATAAATAATAGCTATTTATTATTATTTAATATTATTAAATAATAAAAATTATAATGCATTCCATACTCTACCAAATATGATACTGTACTATTTAATACATTTCCATACAATATATTTTATTACAATCTAATACAGTCCAATACAGTGCGGCACACCAAACGCACCCTAACGGTTGTGTCTTCGCCACTGCAAGCCCACACCGAAATGACCCAATGGGGGTGCAGTACGTGTTTTACACGTGGAAGCCAATAATCGTGCCACGCTTTGTCCATTGAAGCGGTGAGGATGTACCCAAAATGTTTTTTTTTACGCGAGATGTACCCGAAATGTTAAAAACTTAAAACTGCGCGCAAAAGATTGTACGTACTTGTCCCACAATTCCTACGTCACGTATGAATAATATACTTTCCCTAAATCAATCAATCACTCTCTCTCTCTCTCTCTCTCTCTCTCTTAAGCTTCAACATTCATCATTCCTTTCACTCTATCTGGATTCTGGGGAGCAGACTGTTACGTACATTCTCGAACGCTGATGAGTGATGACGAGACCAACTCAAGAAACAGTCGATACGTTTACGAGCATCACCGGCGCGTCTCAGTCAGTCGCATTGCAGAAATTGGAGGTTCTTTCTTTTATTATTTTTTTGGTCTTTTCTTCTTGGTTTACTCAACTGTCGTCTTTATCCATTGTTCTCACTATTTATTTGTTATTTATTTTCCAAGAACCTCAAGATTTGGCTTCTTACATACATACTATGAGTCTTTACATTATAATGACTGTTGGAATTATTTAATTGTCAGGATCTAGAAACTGTTCTCAATTTGTTTTCTAGGGTTTCTTCTGTCGATAATCAAGCAATGTGGATATTCTTGCTAATTGTTTCTCTAATTGCGATGCTTAGTTTTCTAATTGTTACCAAGTACTCTTCTACTTTATTGGTTAATGTGATTATTCTTTCCGATTACCAATGCCTGTTTATCTGTTATGCTCATTTCCAGCATATAATTTCACTGTCAACTAGCGTTTATTGACTAAATGATTTATTCTGTTTTGATGTGGTCTACCTTCAGCTGTGAAAGGTGCAATTGTTCCTCTAATTTTGTATGCTAAACAAATTAAACTGGTTTGGTTTGCATTGTAATTCCATAGATGACACACACACACACACACACACACACACATACATATATATATATATATATATAGAGAGAGAGAGAGAGAGAGAGAGAACTTTGATTTTCGTGGCTGTTTTTATAGCTTTGAGTGCTCTGATCAATATATTGACCATATGATCTTTCCATATTCTCAATTGTTTATCTGACTCTCTGGCGCATTGCTATTGGCGAACAGGAATATGGAGGCAATCTTAATGAAGCCGTGAATGCATATTTTAGTGAAGGCCACAGAGACATGTATGGCATTGTTTCCTAACTCTATGCTTTTCTATTTTGTTCCCTTTTATTTGTCATAAGTTGCTTTGGAGGTTATAAAGTAATTTATCTACCTTTTAGATTTAGTGTTCGCTTGTCTGGTCTTCCATTGACAATTTTGTTTTCTGTCTAATTTTGCTGTCCAGCTTAAATCCAACTGCTGTTGCTTATCCTTATCCTTCCCCTGGGCTTAGTTCTCTGGACATGAATAGTAATAATATTCAAGCTCGGCCAAGCAGACTTTCACAACTTTTCTCTGCTGCTAGAAGTTTCAGGCCTTCATCTCTACTTGACCCCAATTACAGGAGAAGTCTTTTAAATGAGCTTAGTGCTTCTCTCACCTCTCCTCAGCCAGTTGCTTCCCACACGGGAGGGGTAATGGGGCTTCCTGCAGAGTTCAGTAGTTGGAATGAGCAGCCTTATCATTCAGGACAGATGCCTTATGACTATGATGGAGCAAGAACTTCATCATACCATGGTCGCGATACTCGGGACAATCTTTTGAGGGATAATGGTTCACACTTTTATGGCAATGACATAGAAGAACAAATGATACAAGCTGCCATTGAGGCTTCAAAACAAGAGGTTGAAGAGCGTTATCTGAATAAGCAATTTATTTTCTGGATTATGTATCACTGCTTATTTTACTTCTGGCCAATTCCTTTCTATCGTGTCTAAACTCTTACTTTCTGTGTGTATTGTTGCAGGCTTCATCTGGTAGTGGAGTTGTTCAAAGGGAACTTGAGCTACCTGAAGATGATGAATTTTCTCGTGCAATATCCTTGTCCTTGAAGGTCTGTAAATATTGCCTTTTATTTTCATATTCTATGCTTTTCTTTTCTTACTTGTCCTTGGTTCAATTGTACTGGGATCAGACAGCAGAGCAAGAGAAAACAATCCGTGGGCAAGGAGTGAAAGACCGAGATAGAAAACTGGAAGTCTATGATTTAGTTAAAGAAGCTGAGAAAACTAACAACAGCACCAGGAAGGTGTATACTCTTTCTTGCCGGTTCTGTTTGGCGCAAACTACAGGGTTTGCTGACATAGTTTCTTATATCCCTGTACTTTCTTCTAAATATGGACATCCTTTCGATTCAGCCAGGAAAATCATCAGTCCAAGAGGGAGCTGAAAATATGCGCTCACAATCACCTATGCGTTACAAGTCAGAACATGATGTTAATGTCCATACTCAGTGCAGTAAAGATGCTTTTCCTGCTAATGAGGTAGTGTGCTTTGCCTATTAACAATTTTGAATTGGTTCTCATAGACAAGTAAGTAAATTTAAAACATTTTATTGGTCTGGACATTGAAGTGGGGTGGCATTTCTTCCAAAGAGCTTGATGAAGCAGTTATGCTTGAGGCAGCACTTTTCGGTGAGGCTGCTACAGGTTGCTCTAAATATGTACAAAGTGATCTAGACAGCAATGCAGGTCCTGGTTCCTCATCAGGTTCCCGTGCATCTTCCTCTGTAATGGCACAGCAGTCACTGCGAGAACAACAGGTTTCTGCTTTTCCACATCAATTACATGTTTGATGATGCATTGTCTGTGGCCTGATCGTCTAATTTTGCTTGCAGGATGATGAGTATTTGGCTTCTTTGTTGGCCGACAGAGAAAAAGAAATGAATGCTCTTAAGGAAGCTGAGTCTCTTCAGCTGAGTAGAGATGAATCTCAGAAGAAAATCCTTGAGGAAGAGGTAGTAAAACTGTTGAGTTTTGGGTGCCTCATTTATTCACCATGTTCTTTTGTGCTTAAAACTACTTTTCTTTGTTATCTGAAGACCCTTACAGTTTGATACCCCATGGATAGAGGTGAGAGTGACAGGGTTGATACATAGATCCTTAGATTTGATGTGATTTTAAACTTGAATCTGTCATGGAAGGAGTTGAACGTGCTTTAACTTTTGTTAGAAAGATATGACAGTAGGATTCTTTAGCTTTCCCTCAATTTTCATGCTTTTGGTGGGCCTAGTATTTCCGGCAATAGCAATTGCTTCGTTATTTCTTTATCTTGAAAAAAAATAAGATTTTGTAAATCCGATCGGATCAAGATCAAATCTTATCTAAGATTTTGAATTATTTGGCATGGTTTTAGCTGACTTTTGATAGACTTCAGAAGTTTTATGAGTGTCATTGGCGTGAACTCCTGAAAATCTTCTGCCTATGCATGCTTGATATATGGATCATTGCCCTCTGTGTAAACTGGAATGGAATATCACTGTGTGGCTAAAAAATTAAGGAATAGTTGAGGAGGAAGGTGCCATTTGATTTTTATTGTCCAAGTCTGGAACACTGATTTTGATAATTTTGATATTACTGATGATAGAAACTTGAAAGATGGCTAGCAGCAAAAGAAACTTCTCTTCCTGAGGAACCAGCAATAGATGATGAGAATTCGGTATCCCTTGTTGTTAAAATGCCAGATGGTAGTCGCCGTGGCCGTCGTTTTCTGAAGACGGATAGGCTTCAGGTAAAATGTCAGAAATTTAGAAGACACACTTTGGTCCTGTGGTTTAACTGCCTGCTATTTGTTCCTTTGTAGATTCTATTTGATTTCATCGATGTTGGTAGGGAAGTGAAGCCTGGCACTTACAGAGTGGTAAGTCTTGTTGTCTTCTCTTTGACTACAGCAGTTGGTGAACCTATCAAGCCAACTGTTGGGAGGCCTACGTATTCCCATGCATTTCTTTTAATTTATATATGTAAACATGTATCTATGTGTGTGTGTGTGTGTGTGTGTGTGTTCTGATTCATTCTTGTTTTTCTGATGAACAGGTGAGGCCATATCCTCGGCGTGCTTTTGGTGTTTCTGATGGATCCTCGAGTTTGAATGAACTTGGCCTGACAAGCAAACAGGAAGCCTTATTTCTGGAGTTCATTTAGCGCTCTCACTCTTTGAACATCACAGTGTAAATGCCAATTAGGTTCTATTGCTCTGGCGAGCTCGTAGTAAATACTCTGTTTGAGCACTACAATTTATTCAACCTTTTTAGGATGCACAAGGAAAGGAATTATATAATACTGTCTTTCCCCTTAGAAGCTCAAATTAGGCCCTTCTGCTTGCTAACAAGAATAAGAAGTGACCTCTTATGTTTTTCATTTGCATGTACTACACTGAAGATCCCCGAAGGGGGAAGAGGCCATTCTCAAAGTCTCTTGTTCTATTGTTCAGACTGCATGTCTAGGATAGTGAATTGAGGTACTTAGGTTTTATGGTATTCATTTGTTCATTACCCGAAAGCTGCAGCTGAAAATAGAGAAGCCGTAGCCTTGGGCTCGAAGCGGTTTTGCTACCTTCCAAGTTGAAGGTAACAAAAGTTCTAATCGGTCCTTTATGCCTTTAATCTCTTTAACCTCCGAGCTTGTCTCTGCTTGCACACAGGTTTAATGGGAGTACAAGAATGCTTATAACCGAGGTTTTGAACTTATATTAATTTCTTATTTATCTAATTTGATGAAATCAATAAATCGATTCTGTGGTCATCACATAATGATATGAAAGAATATTGTCACCTGGTTGGACTAATAAATCCTAGCGACGTTACCATAGCCTCTATTCAAGTTCAAGGGGGGAGAAATTAGTCCGCCTATTTTAATCACTAAGAAGAATTTCGCTCTTAAAGAATTGACGAAAGGGGGTATGCTTATTATCGAACCCCGTCATTTTATTTTTTTTCTATATCAAATCGTAGGTATTGCATTGGTTCATAAGAATAAGCACAAAATTACTAAAAGATACCAAGAAAAGGGTTATGTTGATAAAAAGGATGTTGATGGATTCATTGCACAACATCAAAAAATGACTGGAAATAGAAACAAAAATCATTATGATTTGCTTGTTCCTGAAGATATTTTAGGAGGGAAACAAATGCCTTGATGGATGTAAATACAAAAATCTTGAAAAATAAATAAATAAAATAAATTTTGGAAGAAGAGCATTTTTATCGAGCTGTATGTGTTCCTTGATTTTGATCGGGGGCTGGTGCGGTCCAATATTTTTTATTTGCAAAAAGAATCTTCTCTCTCTGACGGGGTCCATTTTCATGGTCTGCAATTCTTCCTTCCCATTCCATGCCATCTGTGATACTCTTAATCTTCACCAATATATCTACATCGTCCCGGATAATTACACTACCTTCTGGCCGCAAGATCCTATCCATTTCTAACAAGACATCTTCCATTTCACATCTGTGATATGAATTCAATTCGATCGCAATCAGTTTATCATATTTATTCATTATATGCGTACCCGGCTAAACATGACACATGAGCACATGCTAATAGAATTACCTGTCCTTATAAAGACTGAAAATTGAATCAGCATGGATGAGATCATAAGTTCTCGGATAAGTAGACATGGCCTCGCACCTACAAGGAGAAAATATTTAGCAACAACCTCCATTAATGAAATTTTAGGTTTAAGGCGGTTTTCGTGATGTAATAAGGAGGAAAAAAAATAGATTAATCGATCAATAAAAGATTATGGAATTATGCGAAAGAGTTACAGCTAAGATGGAGATTTAGCCAAAACAGGCCTGGTTTGGAGGTTTCTGAAGAAAAAAACCAAACAAGACAAAAGGTAGTAGTGGGTCGTTTATCGGCTGCTAAGTGCTAATCAAGGAATATGAACGAAGTGGAGAGATAAAGACATACCAATTCTGATAGGTTCCAATCAAACCACGTTCGTAGATAACTCCAAGGGTGTTGATTTTGGCTTCAACTGGGACAGTGTTCATGACCCACAATGGATCATCAACGAGAGCTGCTGCAAAGCCTCCCAAATAAGCATTCATATCAAGCAAGTTGCGGTATCTCCCAGGTTGTGCTAGTTGATAGTCCACGGATTTGTAATATGTCACTCTTTTCTTCCATAGGGCTGTGTCTTCTCTAAACATCTCTGCTGTAACTCCATCCACTGCTCCCCTATTAACCCTGGGAGGGATTGCATTCAACCTCTCTGGCCACTTGGTCAATTGCCCCCCGGCGATTTCCTTTATATTGGACACCTCAGGCAGTGGGGTCAAGCAAGTCTCCATCTTAGTATACCTACATTCCAAAAAATAATAAAATCAATTAAAGCCAAAATAAAAACAGATACTTCGACAAAGCATCTGCCATCTGGTTGCTTTATAATCCATTTGGTTTTAGAATCATTTCTAAAGCTTTCCTTGGCAAATAGGGACAATTTTGCTTTTGCTTTTGTCATCTAATTCAACATCCCAGTGTAAATTAATCCTTCACAAAAAGTTTTATAATAAAGGAGATCGAAAATTATTCGAAACTCCATCAAAAGGATAGGATTTTCTCACACAAGAAAAAATAATTAAAATTGGAAGAAAAAAAAAATTACCACGCCATGTCAGGATCTTGTGCCTTGCAAAAGCGAGGCTTTTTGAAGACTCTTCGGTTAGCTATACAATGTACATGATTAGTGGGTTTCTGCCAAATAGCGAGATCTTTCTTTTGAATTAACTTTTTCCAGCATAGGCTCCTTGCTATGGTCTCTATCCCATTTTGTTCTGATTTTAAGTCTTCAGTTGTTCTATTCCAGCCTTTCCAGTGGCTCTCCCAGTTCACTGGTGGCCCAGACAGAATCCAATACCCACCAGGGCGTAAAACTCGATCAACTTCAATTAAATATAGACCATCTGCTCCAGATGAAATTAAACCATAACTTAAATTTTACGAACACTTTAAAAGTGAAAGAAACATTGAAATAGCAATGGACCAGTTAGTTAATTAGACTACCATATTGGCCCCAAGGAATGAGACAACGAGAGCAATGTGCCATGTCAAAAGCTCTTGAAGGATAAGGAAGCCTGATCGAAGCCATGACTCCAATCAATGCTGGAACTCCTCGCTCTAAAGCAAATTGTACCTGAGCTTCATGAGTGTCTCTTGGTGCAAATGATACTGCCAGAATATTTCTTGACATAAGGTAAGCTCCCCAGCTAGCAACCTGAAAATTTTAACATCATATCCAGTGAAAATAAAGTATCTGCTTAATATAAAACTATTGTCTCTCTTTTCTCCATACGTCTATATGCTTAGTATAAAGCATGTCACTGAAGAATGCTCTCTTATTTTATTTTTTATTTTTAAAAAATTGCACTGAATTAATGAGCCATAAGAAAATATCAAAAATAACAACCATAGGGGTAATTATGAAGGCATTAATCTTTAAAAAGTTTAAAGTAGTTACAGAAAATGTTAATTAAGTAATAATGAAGTTTTGTTTATCAGCATTGTCTATGTCTACGTTAGCATTATTAACAGCATTCTTTAACTGCAATCCCAAGTTTCCTTAAGTAGATATCAATTACAAAGTGCGTTGCCCTAGACATTTTAGATAATTAAGGTGACCAAACACCTTTTCTGCGGTTGGAAGATAGATAGATATTATATCATTTCTTGGTGAACCACTTTACTTGAGGGCCAAGAATTTATTAAATTTTGCTAAAACTAAAAAAGTAAAGATGAATTAGGATGGGGGCAACGCCTACAACTTATCATAAGATCTGCGCTTCTTAGCTGTGATTTAAGATTAGGTTTGGTGCACTGCAACATGTGAGCTGGACTACTCTAAATAAACGCGGAAATAATTACAGTAGAAGGAGTAATAAATACCCGTAAATGGTAAGAAAATAACCAAGTAAATATGAATTCACTATTCTATTTCCATTCAAATCTTCAATAATGATATCCCATCCATAACCTCCCTATAAAAAAGGAATCATTTAATCGTAAAATATATTTTTCCCATTCAACCTAATTTTCATTATTTTACAAGGATATTATTGACCCCACGCCATTCTTTTTCAATTATAATTTTTTTTTAAAAAAGAAAAATAATCTAAAACCCCATCCTGCTCCGCCGGCCGGCCAACTCAGCCACAGCCAGTGCACACATTCAGTTTAAGTTTATAACCAAGTCAAATAGATACAGACCAATGATTCCGGTTCACGCAAACGAACCGGACGGTCGACGCTCAAAGTAAAACAAATTAAATGTAAGAGAAAACAAGTTTGATTAAATATGAGAAATTGGTCATATATTTGTTGTAAATTTGTAGTACGTACCCCACAACCAGTATCAATGGCGGTCCTTATAGAGCCATCTTTGAGATTAATCAACTTGCCAATATCGTCAATGTACGCGTCAGCGCCGCGTGGGAACATCGTGCCGCCACCTGGAAAACTGAACCGGTCACCCTGGAACCGGACCCAATTCTGGTTCTTCTTCTCTACTGTCAACTCCTTATGCGGCACATTAGCGTACCACGCAAACTGCCTGCTCTCCGGCCACCTAAACGGCACCGTGTAACCGTGCGGCGCCGGCACGCGACACTTGAGCAACTCGGTTTTCTCAGGGCAGTGCCTCTCCCTGTATATCAACCTGTCCCTGTCGAATTTCAATGACCGGTGAGTGTCCTCGCAGGGGACGTTCTCGACGTATTTGGGGTCGCAGGGAGGGATGTAGGTGACACGCGCCAAAGTGGGAGGGGGGTCAGGAGCCTGGTGGTGGGCTGAGAAGTCGAGGTTGAGGTTTGTTGAGGCCTTGGCCGATGTGCTGCTGCATGGGACAGAAGTGAGTATAGAAGAAGGTGACGTGGCAGCGCGGATGGCCCCCGGCGAGTGCTGCCACATGCCCGCGAGGTAAAAGATTGTGCAGAGAATTGTAACGAGGGTTATTGAATAAAGATTTGCATGCTTTGTTTTGAATGTTATGTAAGATAGTCTCGTTGAACCAGCCGTATTAGCCATTGAAATTGAAACCAAAATAAAAATAAAAAAAAATAAAAAAAAAAATTTAAGAGAGACCGATGAATTATGAATGAAAATGAGAGTCTCCGTATTGCTTTTATGCGAGAGTCTCTGTAGTCAAGGAAGACGGGTTAACGTAAGGGTGACGGGTGAACTCCTCAAGGTTTTGTTTGGTACGCGGACTGGTGATATCGAGTGAGGGTGACGCGCTGGTGAAAGATGAAACTGGCCCAACGAGAGAGCGTGTTTGCATTTATGGAACGTGGGCGCGCGCGCGGGCATATTATTAATAAGGCAAGTGAATAAAGAGGCAGATTCTCTGTTCTTCGTCTCCACTCGCCATTCTTTGTTTTGTGTATTTAACAAAATTGTAATTTTGCATGCAATTAAGGAATATCAATCTAAGATGTTCTCTGGTTATGGTATTCGAAATAATAATTCTAATAAAATGCGAATTGAATTTATTTATTTAATTTTCGTGGATAGAACGTTACGTTCAAAATAATAAACAAAACATATATTATTGGAATTGTTTCATTTGACCAGTAGTAAGGGAAAGAGGGACGTGGGAGATATTGGACATGCATCATGCATGGCACATCACAATGCGCATCATCTGCTGTATGCTTATACAAAATCAAAAGACGTGGGGCACTTTATAGAATCACATGGTGTGTTTTCTATAAAATTAAAAAATGTCCTTAATAAAGATCTTTATACTATGAACTTTTGAGTTCAATATGGCATTACTAATAGCACTCGCTATCTTTGGTTTCACTTTCACAAGTAGAGTAGGTAAGTTTTTTTTTTTTTTTTTTTTTTTCTGGACCTAATTGAATCATTTAATATATTCTGAAACGGTTTCAATATCTCCGAAATTAGAATTTTAAATTGCCGTAAATTCTGATGAACCTCGAAACTATTTACTTGAAAGAAAGAAAAAGAAACTCCTCGAGGAGAGTGTCTTACACTCTCTTGATAGAGCGCGTGTGAGTAAGTAATGTCCCGTCAGCAATAGGAAGGTCCAGTCATGTCCGAGAGAAGCATATCCGCAGCTGTTGGATCAAAATTCAAGATAACAACTCAAACTGTGATCAGAACTCAACTGTCTGTAATTTCGTTTCGATTATTTTCGTTGACAACCAGAATCGAACTTTTCTTGCATATGGGTTTTAGTTGCTCTTCATTCGTCCTAGGCGTAGTTGCTACTTGCTTTGCCTGGGTCTCGTATTTAGGTGGGAACCGGTGAAGTTTGACTTTTAATCTTTAATGTTTATTTTATTGGAGAAGTAAGCGCTCGACCAGATTAAAATAATAAGAGAGGCACATGCAAATGCAATTGCAATTGAGTTTATGAATTAAATATTTAGTGTATAACATGCTGTACACGTTACATATATTATATATACATATGCGCTAATGAATCCATCTTCATTCATGGTGGCACTAACTACGTTTAACGTCTTTAAGTAGATGAATTTGCATGTATGATATTCAATTTTCCTCAGTACTAAGGCTCTTTCTCTAACTCAATGACAGCTTGCGCGTCCGCATTGTGCGAGATGCATTGTACGCACCCACTCCTATCTTTCTCTAATTATTATGCGCATGCACGGCGGCTAATGGTGATTGGTAAGGGGCTTGAATGGAACTCCTCTACTACAACAAGTAATGAATCAAGCAAAGATCTTTAGAAACTCATGTGACTTTTTTTTTTGGGGGGGGAAAATGTGCTTTCCTAAAGCTATATATATATATATTATACCTTTCTTTAACTATAGTTTTTCATTAATTTGTGTTTGGTGAAGCAATTGAGTAGTTTGGAATTTCAATTTCATTGAACAGCTATATATATGCATGTGGACCCATCTTTGTGGAAACGGGGCCTTAAACCTATCCGCTTTTTATCAACCATAAAATTTGTGAAATTTTGACTTTACCCATGCATTAACATATCAAGCAAGGAAATGCTCCAATTTGGAAAATTTTGGAACATGATTTGATTTTATATATATATATAGGTTCTTTCAACCATAACTCTGATCGTATCACATGCACCTATATATATATATATATATATACAGCCAAGTTGGACACAAACGTTTCTTCATTTTTATTTTTATAACACTAATAAAACATTTTATGTAACATTTAGCTTGCTGTAAGACTAATTTCTGTCGGATATATGATTGCGATTGATGGTGAGAACAGAGATATACCCAGAGTACAGAAACACGCGCCATAGTTAATTTTTTTTCCTGCAAAATATTTATTATTCGGCCGTCGTAGGGCATTCAAAATGCATGAGTGAATTTATTTTTATTGTACTTTTTTTTTTTTTGTTTCGAAGCCCAGCAAGCCCATAGAACGTTTGTTGGATTGACTCTTTGAAACAAATGTTGGTGTACTTTGAAAATATCGAGGTTAATTCAGTATTACGCCAGCACACGAGTGCTGATTACGAGAATGCCTAGTTTGCCTAACGGCTGATACAGAATTATTTGAATAAAAATGCGAGTTATGATAATTGGTCCCCTTCATTCATCTCACCGGCCACATTTCTCAATGAACGCCATTAATTTTTTTTTAAAAACAATCCATATCTCTTAATATACCTCGCGTCATGCCCAATAAACCCTTAAATCACAGTTAAGCTTGTTTAAACGTCTATAGAAGCCTCGTATCTACTGAAGAATGAAAAAAAAAAAAAATAGTGTGCTTCTAATTTGTTCATGTTATTGGTATTTCTTTTATTACAATAAATTGACCTATTTGGCTATTTATCCTTCTTGGTAATTTCATATAAGGGCAAAGCGAGAGGTAAAAACGCAGCGGTTTCTTACATGATGAGCTTAAAGAAAAGAGGAGAGAGGAGATTCTGCTAACTCAGCGCCACGTGGAGAACATTTTATTTATTTTATGTTTTGTTGTTTTAACACGCGGAGCTCGGGTCCACCAAAACTTGTCCTTACTGGGGACTGGGCCGCAGAATCATCAATCAACTGAAATACTGGATCCATCAGAATCGGATTTCTCTTGCATTTTCAGTCATTAATCAATTGAAAAAGGCAACTCAGTTTGGGTTGCATCTAATTGTTTATTGTGCGATTTGGTTCAAACGCAAAGTTGGGTTAGGTTGGGACACGTGGTGGTTGGAAAATTGAGGAAAAACGACACCACACTTTCGTTTAGCGAAAGCAAAAGCGCAAGCAAATCAAACTTTGGACTGGGACTGACAAGAGCTTAATCAACTATTAATTTATTTGGAAGGGACATCAATTATTTTGTCGATGAACATGACCATCACCACTACCAAGTGGGCATATATATCGTTTAAGAATGGCCTATCCTACAATATTCTCTTTTAGTTTCTTAGTAAAATTGTCAATGGTTTTGAATAATTGATCACATCAGGACGAGACAAACGTGAACGTATTGTATTTTTGTAATGCACAAATCAGTTTGGGTTCAGAATACATAAAATCATCATACATGACATGACGGCACGGAATTCAATGGAATTTGGACACCCAGCTTTTGTGACGCTGTCTTAATCTCTTTCGGTTAATTGTATTATGATTATTATATATGAAATAGAAGTCGTAATGAAATATATAAGAGACAGATCGGATGAGGAGGGCAAATACCTGGATTACACAACAGAGACAGTTGACTAACTAACCGATCTACGGCGTAACGGGGATTGCGACATTATCCGTTTACTTAATCCATCATTCAATTTAATTCAATCATAAGTTTTCTCACTTATGGCGCGTTCGAAAGAAACAGAAGCAACCACGTAGCGCGTGCATCCACGTTCTCTAAACCTAGGACAAGAAGGTGTTTTTTTTTTTTCCTTAATATTGCTGTTGTTGTAATGGATAAGATTATAGTTCCAGCGTCACACCTGATCCTGATTCGGCAGACACCTCCACTAATGTAGTCGTAATGTCCCGTCGGACTTAAATCTCTTTTCTCTGACTTAAAGTTGTCCGAGTCTACGTGTCTGCTTATTCAATCCAAGTTGGGTCGATTAATGAGTAAGAAGACGCAACAACAAACCCCATTGATTGAAAAATCAGATTTTGGGATCTGTCTGGGTTGAGAGCTTTAATGGGAGCTAATGTGTCTGGTATTATAGCGGACAGCAATGGAGATGAATTGTCTTCATTGAGGCCGAGATTGAGCGACATGCCAGAGAGCTGCGTGGCATTGGTTTTGATGCATTTGGACCCACCCGAGATCTGCAAACTGGCTCGCTTGAATCGGGCTTTTCGGGGAGCTTCTTCAGCTGATTTTATATGGGAATCCAAATTGCCTTCCAATTATCAGTTCATTGTTGACAAAGTTTTGGGTAGCAGTAGTAAAACAAATATGGTTGATTATTTGAGTAAGAAACATCTTTATGCCAGGCTTTGTAATCCCAGTCCCTTTGATGGTGGCAATAAGGTTTGTTTATTTCCATTTATTTTCTTTGTTTTTCGACATTATAAAAAATCTGTGATTGGGTTTCCGTACAGAAATGTTTTGATGCATCCGTCAAACCATAATCGTTTGATCCTCGATAATCTTCAAACTTGGTTGCTGTTTTTGATAATAATACATCTTGGTCAGATCATGACAAGTTTTCTCCGAAATTTGGAAAATTTTATATTTCTCATTCACAAGCTCTAGCAAGTGTATGTTATCTTTTTGCAAAGAACCTTTGAATTGGTGCAGATGTTTACTGTGTATAGGGGGATTCAAAGTGATTTTGGTTATGTACAGGAGATGTGGCTGGATAAAAATACTGGTGGCCTCTGTGTGTCTATTTCTTCCAAGGCTTTAGCCATTACCGGGATTGATGATCGGAGATACTGGACTCACATTTCAACTGAGGAATCTAGGTGAGATTGTTATAATAGCTATGTAATTCTGCACTGTGTTGCCCCCGGAGCTGTTTGAAATTAGTAGTGGTCAATTGCTTCGCTGGTGCTTTTAATATCATTCGTGGTCATTTTGCAATGTATTGACACTGAATTATCCATTGGAATTTAGCATTTTGTCGCTCTACGTTTCCTCTACTATCAGATTGTGTCTCAATTTCGTGTGCAGTGTACAGACTCCATTTGGCCTTTCATAATATTTGCGGAGTTGATTCTTTTTCTGCTATATCTTTCAGTTATGGAGTGCTCAGAAATTGGTTTTTCAGCAACATTCAATCTGATTGATGCTTTTAAGCTGAGTTAACACATTCATATTTTGATGTGCGTTTACTCACTGCTAGTAATTAGATTACAATGATACAGTTGGCCACCTGCTAAGTTTACACCATTTTTCTTATTTCTAGGAACTTTGATTTATTCACATTCATTCAAATATTTTGTCCAAACGAAACATAGATTTATTGCGTTGTTTATGCTTTATAGTGGTCTCCTTTTCTCCCACTGCCTGATGAATGAAGCAATTTGTTTGGGACCTGTCCCTTTCTTTGCATGTTAGGTTCCAATCAGTGGCGTATCTTCAACAAATCTGGTGGTTTGAGGTAGACGGAGAGTTTGAGTTTCAATTTCCTGTTGGGACATATAGCCTCTTCTTCAGACTACAGCTTGGGAAGCCTTCAAAGAGGCTTGGTCGTCGGGTTTGCAAGTTTGAGCATGTCCATGGCTGGGACATAAAACCTGTTCGTTTCCTACTAACAACATCTGATGGACAGCACGCCGTATCTCAATGTTTTCTAGAGAATCCTGGTCACTGGGTTCATTACCGTGTGGCAGATTTTGTTGTTGAGGATCCTAGTGAATCGACAAAGATTAAATTTTCATTGACTCAAATCGATTGCACTCACACAAAAGGAGGTCTTTGTGTGGACAGTGTTTTGATATGTCCCAGTAGTTTTGAAAAGAGTTTGTTAGGTCATTCCTGTAAACGATGTTAAGGTTTGGTTTGTTAGGGAGTTAGTGTTATGGTTGTAGAAATATACGTGTTTTTGAAAGTCTTGTAAATCCTGCTTTCTGCTCTGGTGATTTGTTTTTCTCCTGGTGTAAATGAAATTGCTTCTTGATAGTTAACTAGTGTGTTCTCAGAATATGCAAATTGTTTTACATTTCGGCTATCTGTTTACATCTCTGGCTAATCCTAGTTATCCCATGCTCAAGTAAAACAGGAAAATTATACCAAGACCCCTCTTCAGAAAACGAACAATGGAGATCATTATTTTAGACGTCCATATAACTTCATAGTTACATGTTTCTGGCATTCAATCCTTAAATTTTTGTGATGGTAGTCAAGAATCTTCACCCAATTTTAGTAGGTACCAGTTTTGATTTGCGAGGTAAAGGACAGCCAAATTTAAATGATAATGGTGAGACTATTTGCATTCTAAAATTTATTCGTTTAATTTAAAAAATAAATTTTACCCATCATACTATTACAAATGTCAAAACAGTCTTTCATCAAAACTATCCCATTAATAAGTAATTATTTTCCTGTTAAACCCATAAAGTTTCATCATTCTAGAATCATTTTTGTTTACCAAAGTCATAAATACATTTTGATTTAGTTTAAGTGACAATTGAAAGGAAGTTTTAATCACAATCACAACTTTTGCTTTGTTATTCTTTATATGGGTGATGCCTACACAATTTATTAGTCTTGTTAACTTTCTTTCTTTATCTTTTTAAAAGATGAGGATTTGAAACAAAGTTTTTGCTGAATCAAAAGTTATTAGGTAAGAAAAAAAAAATTAAAAAAAAATCTTAATTATTAATTCAACAATCAATAAAAATTCAAGTGAAAATTGAATTATTATCCTTCTTTAAAACATAATTTTGTCTTGATTTGAATTTAAATTAATTTGTTGTAACACCAACAATAATAACGACAATAATAATAATGTTAAAAATAATTAAAATAATAAAATTTAATAACAATATTATTAATATAATAATAATGACACAATAAATAACAATAATAATAGTAGTAATAATAATACCTTTTTCTTAATTAAGATAAACAAAATTTATTAATAGAAAGGGAGTCATATGTCTTTTTTGAAAATTAGAGAGTTTTATATTTCTTTTTCCAAACGTTAAAAGTTAACCGTCATTTTTCATGTATTTTATTGTAAATATATACAATATTATCTCTTTTTTTGTTAAAATAAACGGAATAATTATTTACAAAGGAATTTAAATATCTTTTTTTAAATATTAAAAAAATTTAATGTCCCTTCTCCCAAAAATTGAAAGCTACCAGTCCTTTTCCCATGTCAAAAGTAAAATTTAAAGTGTAAATGGATTCACCCAAAATTATAATCGCCTTGAGATGTGAGGCCATGTTCCATTCCATACATGTGATTCGGGTTTTCTCTGTTGGGACCCAAGTCCGAAGGTGGTGGGCTGCGTATAAGCCAGCTAATTTTTTTTTGGATTTGCATCTTACGTTTCGTTCTTATCCCCCGTTTAGGCGTTTAGTCTTCGTAATCTTCTCTGCCAAACATATATACTTAAAATAATATAAAGTTAAGATATAATTAAATTTTTTATTTAATAATTATTAATTATATCTTTAAAAATAATAAAAATCAACTCTCCGCTAAATTTAAATGCAACAAATATTAAATTAATAATAATAATAATAGGAATTTTCTCTTATTTAGGCCCTACTCAATATAACTTGGTAAAACCTCTTATATATAATATACAATATATATTTTGAGTCATGAACCGTGCTCACCTTGTTAAGGAGGAGATTTAACTGCCATGAATGTATTTAAAAATTCGATTTACAAATAAAAACGAATATTACAATAAAAGAAAAATGTTTAAATTTGTATTTTCTAGAAAGGTTCTAGAACCGTGCTCCATGTGGAAGGATCAATTCAAACTTCTAAATTATTTCTCATCCAAAGAAACAAACGAAATTGAATCAAAATCATACCCGTAAATCATCAATGTAAAACTGTGTTGGTGTTCAAACAGAGGATTATAGATAAGTTAATAGTATGACTTATGAAATATCACCAAAATTTTCTAATATAATTGAAAAAATTCAAATGGAAAAATTAATTTTGAAATTTTGATTTTGGATTTGAGAAACAAAATGGGCCCAAAGAAAATGACCGGAGGGTACTTGATTGATACCCAGGTGATGGTCGAGGGTGCCCAGGACAAAGTAAGGAAAATTAAAATAGAAGTTTGTGTTTTTGCCTTAAATTTAAAAATTGAATTTGATTGAAAAAAATATATAAATATCTGAATAAATATTTATTTTTAATATTATAAGTGATATTTTATTTATTTTTATAAATAAAAAATTTTATCAGAAAAAATAAAAGATTACTTTTTATAAATTTATACATAATATGTTTAATAGATTTTTTGGGGATAAGTTATTTATTTCTCATTTAAATAAAAAGAATCACAAAAATTTATTGTTTTAATTTCAATGTAAATATTTAAATATCGAAACATAATAAATTTAGAAAAATAAGTAAAATTTTCAAGATTTTAAATATTTAACAAAATAAACCTAATTTATTCCTTAATAATTTATCGACCGGGTCCCAAGTAAATTAAAAAGGGGAATGAAATCCATCAAAACAACAATGGCAGTCAGATAAGATTTAAAATATATCTAATGAATTAAATTAATTTTCGAAATTAGCTTTCACCAAGCTTAGCCATGCCTATGTGTGACTCCCAGTCACATGCCACCTCGCTCTGTGGCAATAATCAGTTACTCACCACCACCAACAACAATTCTCTCTCTCCCCAAAATTATTACGCTTTCTCGCTCTAGGGTTTCGCACTTTTGGGGATTTTTCTTTTGATTCCTCAATAAAGGGCAAAAATTTAATCTTTTCTCTCAACCGTGAGTCTGTGATTCCCATCCCCTGAAAAGCTTTTTTCTTTTTTGTTATGCTTTTCGGTTTAATTTTCTTCGTCAATTTCGAGCTTTTAATTTTTAGTAGTATATACCTTTGAATTTTAATGGAAAATCATAATTTTTGTGACTACTTTCTGGCCGTTTATGCGAGTGTATGTTATTGAATCTGAAACCATGTTAATAATGTATGCAAGTTTTTGTAGAATTAAAAATCCCTAATTTCTTTCATTTTTGGTTCAATAATTATAGGAGCTTTCAGATTTTTCATTTGAACCTTGCTCTCTTTACCATCTATCTTCACTCCTTGAATGTATTAAAGGGGTTTTAAGGAATTTGTGCCTGTGCGTGTGTTTTCTTTTCTATGGGGCTTTTAGGCACCGTTTGGATTTCTCCAAGTTTTATTTTGCTTATCCGTGCAAGTTCTTATTTACTGTGTTGCATTATTTCAGTTGGTCAGTTCAAATGGAGAATCGAATTGATTTTGTGAACTGGCTTGATCCCGACATGTCTATTCAGATCCTCACTTGTTTGGATGATCTATCTGATCTTCTCCGTGTTACCTGTGTCTCACGTTGTTGGCGACAGTATGGTAAGCGAAAGTATTCAGTAATGTCTATGCTTTCTTCTGTTTTTGTACCAACTTCATGGTTGTAATGCTGAGGGGTGAATTACTTGTTTTGTCTCTACTTGATGGAATTTTTCAAATGTAGACGTAGCAGAAAATCTATGGTCTTGTCCTAAAAGGTTTAAGGTTCTTTATGTGTTTTAAGATTGCAGTCTTGTCGCTGAGAGATACATAATTTTCTATGTTTTGCAGTCATTGCAAACGGTCTCTGTCGGCAGCTGTGCCTAAGAATGTTTCCTCAGTTATCGAAAGTTGTTCATGTAGTGGAACAAAGATATGGTACAAAAGACCCTGCAGAGGTGGGATCTAGTAATTTTATGGAGTGGCAAAATTTGGAGAGGGAGCACAGAGCTTATGCCTTTTTAGCACGAGGTTGTACAACATTTCCTATTAGAGATTTGATTTCAGAGCCAATCTGTGCTTCCAGCACTGATAATTATCCAGAGGAGAGCATCGACAATACTCTGGAACCTAGAGATGTAGTTGCGCAGAGAGCTTCGTACTGGTCAAGTAAAGGAAACAGCAATCCCGCCGAGCCTGAAATGCTGTTATATAAGTTGATGGGTGATCTGTGTGTTATTACTGAAGTCAGCATACAACCTTTCGAAGGTTGATCGTTTTAGAAAATTGATACTCGAGTTCTTCATTCCAAATTTCATTCTTTTTTTTTAAAGGACATACCAAATTTAATTCTTGTCACTGATGATAAGTTTATGTATTTTTTGTACAGCTTATTTTCAATGGGGTCTACCTATATATTCAGCCAAAGCTGTGCGCTTCCGAATGGGTCATCCAAAGTCTCCTGTGGATGTTCCCTTAGGTGAGTCATATAAGGACTATGAAAATAAATTCATCTGGACGTACACTTCACAAGAGTTCCCAATGGCCCAGGTAAGCTGTATTTCTAAGCTGTATTTCTAACTGTGCTATTACCTATATTGTTGCAATCAACTGAAAAGAAGCTGAAGTAAATATGAGTTTGTAAAGACTGTAATAGCATCTAGAGAATAAACCTTCAATAGATCTTCTCTTGCACCAAAATATTATCATTTGACATAATCACCTTTTGCATAATCTCACTTTAGATTGAGATAATGAGTTCAGATTGTGTGCACAAAAGGAGCCTGACAATTCTGTAATTGCTGGGGGTGCATTATGGCACATTCCCGCAGTAAGTCAATTCCATGCACAGAGATTTGATGTAAAGAGTGGCTGATACCTTTCAAGTAGCCAAATATGGATTAAAAGATGGGCAGTCCTTGACCATTGCATTTATCAGTGCCTAAAATGCCTTTTATCACCAAGAACTAATTTTGTAAATGGGAGAATAAACTGCTCATTATATTTTGTTTCAATTTGAACTTACTTTTGAGGACCATGGCTTGCCGCAAAAGGTCCTAGAAGCTGGCTGAATGCAACCGAAATGCACTTTCAGGCCTAAACTCAATCTCTTGATTGAAAAGTTTAGGATATTCTTACGAGTCAATGGCAGTATTTTTATCATTTGGTCTTCATCATTGTAAATTGTTTGTTTTGAGCTGCTATGTGACTCTCTGAGTGACACTTTGTTTCTTCTATATTTCCCATCCACATTCTAATCATCCTAATGAATTCACCAACAGGAGAATCGCCTCCAGACGTTCAAGCTTCCAGAACCTGTTTTGTGCATTGGTGGGTTTTTGCTGATTGAACTTCTGGGTAGGGTTCAGAGACAAGATATGGATGGCTTATTCTATATATGGTTTGCCCCTTCCTCTCTTTTCAATTGTTCTTTTTTGGTATTCATGGTAAATTGTTGTGAACTTTTTCAGGATCAATGTGCTAGTACCTTAATTGAATACTTTGTTATTTTAGCCATAATTTTTAGCCATAATGTTTATGTCACAGACCAGCTTTGAGTTCCAAGCTTATCCAACAATATCTTTACATTAGCATTGGCCAAACTGATGGCTGTTGGATTATGAGTTTTAGTTGATACACTGTTTTGAGGGCTTTGATGATTCATTTTGGCACCATTTTATTGATTAGAGAGAATCTTTTGAAAATTTTACTTTTATTCTGAACAAAATAGATATTCATGTCTTTTCATTTTTTTTTTTAAAAAGATGAGACATTCATGTGCTTATCTTTGGTTAGAAACTGTTATGATCATTTTGGCTACTAGCTGTGTATGAGGAGAATATGTATTTCCATCGTATACTGGCCTAATTTTGGTACTTTATTGGCATATCACAGTGTGTCTCATGTTCAGATCATGGGACGATCATTATCACCTGCATTCGGTATTGAAAGCCCTGAACCCTCTGGGAAATTTGCATTGAAGGTTCTGAGTTATGCTCAACCCACACTTGATGATCCATCCTTAATCCAGAGTGCGTATTTACGGAGGCGTGTGGGGCAGATTATAAACATCTTGCGGGGCAATGCTGTAGATGTTGTGGAATATGAGTGGGGTGAAGAAGATGATGAATCAGATGATGAGTTCGTTCTCTAGTGTGTCACATAAATCTAAATTGTATCTCCTTTTTCACTTTGATCCCTGCTTTTGCACTAAGTAATAATTCCATTTGGAGTGGCATCGTCTAAGGCCTTTTTATTGTAGTGCTCAGGCAGAAATGTATGTACTTATTCTGCATTCTCCTTGCAGTTCACCGTGTAGCCTTTGTTCGGCACCAAGTTGCTCGTTCTTTCCCTCCACTCTGGGGAATAATGGAAGTTTGAAGTTATAGTTTCCCTGTGCTCAATAGAAACATAATCTCACTCTAGAGGTTCATCTCCAGATGTCAAAACCGAGAATGGCAAAATGAGCTTAATGACGATTCTGTTTAGTGCCTGATTGTTTAATGCTGGTTGACAATGCAATGTGGTTTTCTCTGATATGGATGCTAACTGACATTTAAATTTTTATATGAATCATAAATGAAAAGACAAGCCAGGGGTATTATTACTACTTTAAAAGAGCAGAGTGATCTTGACAACAAGTGGAATATTTTAATGTCACCTTATAAGGTGGCGAATTGAGCAAAAGCATACACCAACATCTGACTTATGTAACCACTACGAATAATTATTTTAATGTCACTGAAGCTTGTGCAGCAAAGCCGCCTTTTCCATTCATGGTGCCTTGGCTTTTACTGGAGCTGGAAGTAGCTGCATCACAAAGAGCAAAAATCTAATCAGAAAATGAGCAGTGGCTAGTTGCAGTTTCCGAGAATTATATTGACCCAAAGGCTTAATCAGGTCCCGTGCTGCCGTGCAATGCTAGGATTATTTAAATTTTAATTTACTGTTTATGAAAGTCAAAGCCAATTTTTATTTTATCACTACTTGTCAATATACTAATAAAAAATTCTTTAAAAAAGTTGTCAAAATACATCTATGGACAAGTCACATCAAGATAATTTCCCAAGTAACAAAAATCTTCATATTCATGATGACTAAAGATGCCTGATGCTTCTTCTTCATCCTTCGTTCAAATCAGACCATTGTCAAATATAGTGTTTTCTTTTGTTTGGGTATTTTCAAACTCACACATTACCGTCCTATGTTCGTATATTTCATCGTTCACGAGCCAATATATAACTAACGCACTAATGAAGATACCAACCGAAAATTAACTGTAGAATTTGAAACCTGATATCAAGAGATGGGTAGCAAATCCAAAGGCTCCGATATACAACTAACACAGTAATGAAGATATCAACCGAAAATTAGCTGTAGAATTTGATACCTGATAACAAGAGATGAGAGAGGTAACAAATCCAAATGCTCCTGTTACACGAGGAGTAACTTTCTTGGGGGCCAATTGAAGCAGCCCAACCGCCACCACAATGTCCATGGCTGATTTGACAAGTGCTAGAGACCTCTCATTTGATTTTTTAAGTTTAGCTTGGTATTGTTCATTCTGCAATAAATCCCAAGGAAAAAGAAAAAGGGATGGAGAAAGACAACAGTTAGCTAGGAATTCAGTAGGTGCAAACGTTTCATTGTTAACTTATTGCGGAAACGTTAGGTTGGTATACTTTATGCTTATCACTGTCCTTAAGCTCCTTCTCTAACTTTTTCATTGATGTAGAAAGCCTCCCAAGCTCTCCAAGCTGACACATGGAAGGGATAAATTGGATTAGACAAAACCATCATAACAAGAAACTATTCCAAATTTAGAATTCCAAAATATAGAAGCCAGTGGTTAATAGAAAACTAAAAGCAACACACCTCAACTAATGTGCTACAAACTGAGGAACCCATCCAACAAAAAAGAGATATCCGACCAAGCAATTCTGCACGCTCTTTGTTCTGTTGCAAAAGTACCATCGTAGTTGATCTTTTTGGGAAGGGTAAAAAAAAACTTACAAACCTAAAATGAACGTACAGAACTGTCTTTACCTTGTAGATGCCTGATCTGCCAAGCCAAACGACTTGATCAAGAAATAAGAAAGTTGACAATAATGCATTCTTGGACTGAAACATGCAAACAATTAAGAAGTCAAAGCCATGGAAGGAAAAGGGAGAGGGGAAAAAAAAAGACAATAGAGAAGCCATTTCACAAACTATTTATACCTTTCCCAGCAAAACAAGTGGTAGCGGAGTTCCTTGGGGAACTGGGCTGATAAGAGCGTGCAAATCATTGACAAACTGCAAAAACCAGAGTTACAACCAAATCATGTCAGCATGAGACACATAGAAATATAAGTTCAATATCAGATTTCAACAAACGTTTCAACTAAACCTCAGAGAGAAAATAAGTTCACAAATCTGCTTCTTTCTTAAGCTCTTGCTTACAGCAGGCAGAATAAAACATTATCAGTTAATAAATGACATGTCATACAAAGCTACCAAAGAAACCAAAAACCTATGCTACGGTTACTTCAAAAAGAATACTATAAAGCGTAACCTTAAAAAGACGGAAAACTTTCCGGGCTAAGCTGGTTGACTTGTCAACATTTTGGGCAGTACCAGGCTGTCCATCACTCAAGAATTTTGAACCATATTGTATAGCTCTGCATATCTTGTCCCTGGCTTCAGCCTTATTCAAATACAAAACCACAAGTGCAAGTTCTGCTCTGGTTGCATCCAGTGTACTCATTTTTTATCCTGTAATCAAGGTATTTGCGGTTCGTTATGATTCATGTATAACTCAGATTAACAAAATAACATCAGGCATACAATGTTCAAAATACCACATCACAAATATAAAACAGAAGCAAAATATGTCAATCAAAACCAACAGAAGTTAAATCAAGTCAAGCAAGAGCTTAACTATAAAAAGCATATTATCCATTGTCCAAGGGAAAGTGCCATTTGAAAGATCCGTCCATTCTCAACGAATTAGAAAACTATAAGGTGGAGACCATTCAATTAGAGGATAAAAATTACACAATTACAATTGGCAAAAAGAATTTGAACAGCTCATTAACAAGAATACATGTCAAGATAACTTTAGGAAGTATGATTAACCAAAAGTTGCAGCACTAAATCTTGTTACAACTTCAAATTTCTATCCAAGAATCATCACCATGAACCGCTAGCCGCCCTATAACTGCATGAGACAATCTACAGCAAAGTACATAAACATCCCAGAATAGCTTCTGCGTCAGATAATCTCTTCTAAACCGGCAGATTATGATACTGTATTTCTCCAAGAAAAACTCAGAAACTAAATGAAAAAAAAAAAAAATGGTGGGCCGTAAACAAACAGAGAGCAAGAGAAAAAGAAAAAAAAAACAATCTTCCTTCCAAGACTTTTTTTATCTCAACCCTCAGTTCAACTGCTAACCACAATAAATTTCCAAGCAACCCAACGGAGTAAAACAAGATGAGCGAATAATTCATCAACAAATGAATAAAATCACAAAATCTAAAACCCAATATCTAAAATCACATTAATTAATCATGATTCCCAAATAAAAATCAAAACCCATAACTCAATAATCAAACAAAAAGCAGCTTATTGCAGTAAGCTTTCACATAAACATAAACATAAACAAAAATCGATTTTACATACCTAAAGTACAGATCAAAAGGTCCAAAAGAAGAGAAAAATAAAAAAGAACTGGGGTTTGTTTATTATAGGCGAACACAAAATTTTTTTTCTTTTTTTTTTTACCCAAATCTTACTAAGATACTCTTATTATGTATATGATGGATTGATAGAGAAGAGTATGGTACCGAAAAAAGTGCGCAACGATTTGGCCTCGAAAAGCTCAAATTTTGCCTTTTTTTTTCTTATTTCCCTTAATTTTATCTGAGAAAAGTTGCAGAGGCTGCCCTTTAGTTAAGCTACCGTCAGCTATAGCGTCGTTTTGCTTCGGATGACCGGATTGCTTCTCTATCTCCGCAAATGATAGACTGTGATAAGGGCTTGTTTGGTCCTCTATTTTCCAATGTAATAAAACAAAATCATTGGCCGTTAATTGTGTAACCGTAATTCCTCCGAGAGTTTTTGCATAAGGTCCCACTACCACAACTCATGATCCGACCGTTGATTTTTTTTTTGTTAGGGCGAAATGATTTACGAATTACGATCACGATTCATTTTCGTTTTCATTATACAATAATAAAGATAAAGGAGGAAACCGTAAACAAGTAATCAATGTATGTACAGTGTATAAATATAATTAAATTTAATATAACCACTATTTATATAAAAAAATTTAAAATAAATATATAATTATAACATTGTTTATTTATTACATGGGTGATAAAATACATGTGCCCCACAAGTTTTCTAAATTTGTGCTCCGTTCGGTTCACACCAATCCGAAGAATGAGAAATATGGACGGCTCTGTTCAGCGAGTCACTGCTGCGCTGTCACTTATCTGGAAGCGCAGAAATCAGAAAATGGAATCGGTTGCCCCAAAACAAAAAAGCCCATTCTTTTGCCATCCTAAAAGCCCACTAAACACTAGGCTTCAAACTGTTGATAATGCAGTGCAGAATCAGTTGTTTACTCTTTAGCTAATTCAGGAGATGCGGATGGATGCTTTGAAGTGAAAACACAACAAAACTAGTGGGGTTAGGTCCTGGTGCTGTACAAGTATGACAACAAACTCTATCTATCTTAAGTGATGTCGTGTTGACTTTCCATATCATTTTGCGGAGCAGGCCTAACTGAAATACCCAAAAGTTTTAAAAAAATAAAAATAAATCACAACAGTTCTCGTAACGGCTTTATTCTCTTAAACTCTCTGATAAGTATCACCTTTTCTGCAGCTGTCAAAAATATATTTTTCTTTTAACCCAAATTTCAACCATTGAGCAGTAAAGACCAACTAAAAGTGCACGAGCATCATGTCAGTCCCAGCAAGTTTTAGGTTGAAAAGCGTTCAAAGAGAAATCATTTATGATCTTATCCCCCACCGAGCGAGCTAGGATATGGAATCCAGGACAATGGCGGAGAATTGTACAAGTAATTATAAGGCTAAATGATACACAACAGTACAACGGAGTAAACAATTGCTCTCAGGCTCTCAGCGACTGAAAGCTGTTGACCAGAGATGGCACATTCAAATAAATAAAGCCTAATAGATACAAAGAGTAATAATAAAATAAATATGTAAAGAAAGCAATTTTAACCATTATTATGATCTATGCATAGGAAACAACAGTAGAAAAGAATAAAGAATGACAAGGGATAAAATCTTCATCATAACAGATCATGATTGCAACACGTTCAAGTGCAAAGGCAAGTTGTGGTAAATGGCGATATCGTTGAGAACTGAAGAAATTGGGGGGAAAAAAAAACATTATACATTTATAAACATTAATAATAATGACGTCGGTTGCATGGTTGAAACATTATGAATATCATTGACTACTTTTGTTTCATACAGATCATGAAACATCAACCATACAACAGAAGCTATAGAAGAGGCCTTGTTACACAAAGGGTGATTTTCTTGTCATTTTCTATTTTCTGCTGAAAAAACTTCTCAACCTTCCTCTTTCCAATCGCTCGAGGAGCTTCCTTGCACCTGGAATGTCCATCTCAGAAAGCTTTTTAAGATATCCGATTGCACCATAAGAAATCATCAGCTTCTTACATTTCTTACTTGGAGAAAGAGATGCCAGGCAGGCCACTGCATATTTCTTTGCAGTGTTTTGTGGACTTGGGTCGAGCAATTGGACCAAATTTGGCACACTTTTATCATCCCTTTTGACTTCTCTGCAGTTCTGCGGAAGTGTCACCAAGCTTGAAATTGCTTGGGCTGCAACTTCTCTAACACTATTTGGTTTAGCTTCAAGCAACTTGATGAGCAGAGGTGTACACCCAGCTTCACCCACCAATTTTTTCATCTCTGCTGAGGTGCAAACCCTACAGAGAGCCGATGCAGCAGCTTGTTGTGCACCCAATGATCCTGCCTTAAGCACATGCACCAAACGAGGGAAGAAACCAAGAGAAATCAAAACCTCCTCAGAAACTGAACCAACCAAATTCCTCAATGCCCCAACTGCAGACTCCTGGGGCAAAGGACCATCAAGGTATGCCAATAAGCTTCGTATTCCACCTTCTGAAACCACAGACCTTCTTAGATTCTCATTGCTGGCAGTGAGATTCTGCAAGCACTCTGCAGCATATTCCTTGGATCCCAATAAAATTCCACAATCTAGGAGTTTGATCATAACCGAGACAATCCCTTCTTCAGCAAGCATTTGGCGAACCTCAGGAACAGCTGATATATTCTTCAACGTACAGGCAGCTGCTGCCTGCGAAACAGAGTCACCAGTTTGACAGATCTCAATAAGAGGTCGAACCCCACCATGTCCCACAATTGCCCGGGCCATTTCTGCCGACATTGACAATCTTTGGAGCGAAATTGTAGCCTTCTCTTTACCCACAGTGCTACCAGACTCAACAAGCCTAATGAGAGGAGGCAAAACACCTTCTGAAACAAGCCAATTCTCACAACTACCTGATTCAGCAAGTGAGCATATCACAGTAACAGTCTTTTCCCGTATACGAGGAGAAGTTGCTGTTAACAATTGGACCAGAGCAGCAATATTGCTCCGCCCCATAACAGCCAAAACATTCTTTTCATCCTCTTTCATGGCCTCAACAAGGCTGTCAAGAGCTTTGTGCTTTGCCTCCAAGTGCCCGATCTGAAGCCGTGCAAGTAATTCCCTTGTATTGCCATGTGTTGTAGCTTCGGCATCTGTTGAAGAACCAGCCACAGACAAAGGCAACGTAGCCTCCCCAAGCACTCCTGTCTTGATTAGAAGTCCACAGTCGTGCAAATTCAAATCCAATTTCCCTGATAAGGCATCGAGATCGCTCTGCATCCTAAGCTTCCCTTCATACTTCTCCTTCACACATAACTCTGCCAATTCAATTGCTTCCTTCAATGTCTTTGACACTGCCTGCAATTGCTCCCTACACAATGCATTTTTGGAAAAGCAAGGATGGCTTGACAAGTCGGATAAATGCGACGGGATCTGCTCCAATTTGGAGATTATCATCTTCCATCTACCAGGAAACCCCTTAATCTGTCTTGCCTTCTCAACAGCCACTGGAACAAGCTCTTGTGCATGTAACAGCCACTCATCAGCCGATTGAATATTGGCCAATGCCCCGTTACCACCATCTTCCACCATGATTATAATCTGGATTGGATCAAACAAATCAGCTGCAGAGTTGTTTTAACTGAATTCGATAGACAACCAAACCTTAATACAATGTCCCAGATGAGGAAAAAAAGGATCTCTGGATAGAAAATTTGAAGGCAGTGGAGCAGTTGCAATTATAAGGCGTGTAATATTATAAACTATTATTATTGCAAATAAAATAAGACAAATTAGACCAACATCAAGCCTCTCGAGAATCTTGTATGATCACAAAAAGCTTGTTTGCTGAAAACAAGACCCGACCAACACAATCAAAGTACCTAAAGATGCCCCCACGAGTAATTTCCACTGTTTAGTCAAGTGATATCATTAAATGCCAACCATAATTGATTTTTTTTTTATAACACGTACTCATGGAGACACAAAAGTTTCTAAAATATCGTTAAATGACGATGTAAGAAGTTACTTTTAACGGCCTTGAGTGCCGTCTAATTAAGAAGCCGTCGTCGGTGAGTAACTTGTTTGAAATACCAAAACACCCTTTTACATATCAAGCAAAAAAAGAGAGTTCCATCGTTACTGTGAGGGGCAAATTGGTGAGAGACAATGAAACCCACAACTTTACTTTTCACCAAGAAGATTTGATGCTGATTCCGATCTACATCCAACGGTCAAGAATCACAGGAGAGACAGGAAAAGTAGGAATACGTATTGCCATTTTCACCCCCTAGCTGGTTTGACTGAGAAAGAGAGAGACTTCCCTTTGAAGAGAAGATAGGAGGAGTCTCTATCTACAGTTGTACATATGTAGAGTGTATTTAAATTCTCCTCAATGGACCCAACTCCACTAAAAATCAAAACAAGTACGCAATGAACTGGAGAAAATTTTCAAATTTGGCGTGCTTATGTATACAGACACCAGAAAATGGGTCTCTCTCTCTCTCTCTAGTTTCTGAGTAAGCACAAAGAAACAGATTAAGAAAAATGATAGCAAACAGATTTGATCAATTGTGAAGAACCCAGATAAGAACAAAACAAAGAGAAGCCATTTGCAGAAGAAAAAGAGGAAAAGCAAGAATCAAAGAAAGCAAACGAAAAAAGCGTCAAGAACCAACCTTTAATTGAGACTCAGAAACTGAAATCTTGATCTTCTTTTTTCTCCAGAAAGCAACCCAATAAAGCTTAATCTTCAAAATTCCAGGAATTGGCAACCCAGAATGGCTTTATCTTCAAATCTATTCATCACGTTCTCTCTGAACTGAGACCCAACAATGCTTCCATATTTAGCAATCAACTACAGCTAGAGCATTCCTGAGAACCAGACATGTACAGAAATTGTTTGTTTCTTACTGAAGAAACAGACACTTAATGCTCGAAATCACGGAACAAAACGCAAGAAACTTCAACTAAGAAAATGAAAGAAGCTCTAGATTGAAAACCCAAAACCCATTAAAGTATTTTTCATTTTTAACGGAACAAGACAGAACAAATAATACAACAATCACGATCCAATTCAAAAATCAAATTTTACTTCAAGTCCCTCTCTCCTTTTCTGTTCATATAGAAGCCGTGTCAGGTCTTTTGTCCCTTTAGATTCTCTCACTAAAATAAAAATTCAGAAAACGCATTAATTATTTTAATTTTATATTATAGGCAAGTAGTAGTAGTTTTAGAGCGAGAAAGAGAGCGTTATGGAGAGAGAAAGAGCTTGTGTTTGAGACAGAGATGCTTAACTGTCCAGCATCATCAAAAAATCTTACGGCTCTGATTTATGTTTGGACAGAGGATATGACCGTTGAGATTGGATGAAATTTGAATGTGCTTTTCAGAATTTTTACGTTGGGTGACGTGGCGGTGTATGCCACGAGCGATATAGGGTCAGCTTCAAAGTTTAAAAAGCGTTCATGGTTGGTTTAGACTGCACATGCGTGAAAGATAACTTCTTGAGACCTGTGTGACTGCAGAGCGAATTTACAAACATGGACTCAAAATGGGTGTAAAATTTCAAGACTGCCACCAAAATATAGAATGGGGACAGCTAGGCCCAGGTAGGGAATGTGAATTAATGGGCGGGGGTAGGCTTTTCCGAGCCTTTCTTAGAAAAAATGAGGGTCGGGCCCGTTGCGGGCCTGGGTTTTTAAAATTTAAAATTAATTTTTTAAGTTGTTGTAAATTTATAAATTATAATGGTTTAATAATCAATTAGTTATTATAATTTATAATGAATTAGAAGAAATAATAATTTAAAATAAATAAAGTAAATAAAAATTTAGAGATTTAATTTTTTAATATTAGATCATCTAATTCAAGTATTCTCTTAATTATTTAATGCTTAAGAGAGAGTTTAACATCATGATTATAAAATTTTATAACATTATTAATTTACAAATTAAGTATTCAAGTAATAATTACACTTTTAGATTTTAATTTATAAATTTATATTTAAAAATTAGATGGTTGGGCTTGGCTTAAGTTTTTTTTTTTTAAGCCCTTCTCCAAGCTCTCAAAGGGTTGGGGGGCTGGGCTGGATTTTTTACTAAACCTAAGCCTCAGGGGTCAGGGCCTTGTTATTTAATATTATTATTTTTCTAATACAATCATATTTATACCCCCACATTATTTTATTAATGATTTTATCATTTATTAATAGATAACCGATCCATCTAATCAATACTTGAATTTTATATTTCAAAAAAGAAATCAAATTTAAAATTTTGAATTACACAAGTAATAATATGTTCGAATTATCAAATCATACAAAGTTATGATTATGTCTATCTCATCATGAATGTATAAATTGTAAACACGCAATTTTAAAGATTATGATTGTTTTGGACCCTTAATATTTCAAAATTTGACTATTCTATAATTTCATACAGAGGGTGTCATTATCTTTAATTTATATATGTTGTTAGGACTCGTTTGATCAATTATTTGAAATGGGGATGCCTTTTTTTATAATGTTCACATGGGACTCGACACATCATTCCAAGACCAAAATGCTTTAAGTATGTAAGAAGAGAAACATAAGAAAATACCAAAGCAAGATTTTGAATAAACAATGTGAGACGCGTAGCTTCAAGTTACAAGAAGGGCAGAAACTTCGATAAGATGTTGATGTTGTTTATGCTTTTGAAGTGAAAATGTGAAAATGGCATGTTGCTTTTTAATAATCAAGGCCAATAGCTTCCTTCTTTAAAATCAATGGGTTTAATGACAGAAAACGAGAAAGGCCTTTTGAGATCACAAGCGAGATCACCAAGGTGCGTGTTATGTGCTGCGTCCATTCTGGCCCAGCGTTGGCAGGATGGAACTGTGCTGTATGTCCGCTAATCGGTCTGTGTATCTTATGTCCTCTTGGCGCTGTAGCCAATCCATCTTTATTAGTAGGAAGGGTATTTGACACTCCAATGATTGGAGTCCAATCCTTGTTGTTTGCTGCAAAATAAAGAAAAACCGAAAGGTTTTCAACTTTTGATACAAAAATCATAATATTACCACGTATTTGGCTATTGATTTCCATAGATACGAAAAAATACACAAGCAAAAGTCCAAATTTTTAAGTCTAAAAAAGTAAGCTTAAATAAGATTGAGTTCTAGTCAAAGTCTAGTTCAACGGGACTATTCTGAAAGGTCCTCAAGGCTTAATGAATACACTTGAGATTTCTTATCAAACACAGGCAATTTGACACAAAAATTGGCATGCGAATTGCCACGCAAATATTCTACATGTGTAAGATCACGCCAAGCAAATATGCAAACTAGTTAAAATACTTTCCTATGCTACAGAGAACATGCAAAACTTATTTATGGGATCCTTAAATTCATGCGATGGCCGTATATGTAAAAATTAAGGCATTATACTTCATGCTATTGATGTCATGAAAGAGCATATCTTGTGTAATATACTTTATATCATATCACATGTCACGCGATAAATGTGCTTTTCATACAGTACAAATGAACTCAAACAACTCATTTGAGGCTCACTGTGATAGGTGTGGTGCGGACGGTAAGAGGAGTGATCCAAACTAATTATCTAGTAAATATATTAAGGTTCGATCCATTTGGTGGCTACGTGGGATCGTGCAAGATTTAGTAGATAATATAACTAGCAAAAGGCTTAACTTTAATGTTTAACAAAACTAGGAACTCATTTGATAAATTCTAAGATTATATATATCACTTACATGATGACTGTCATTTTGTAATAATTTATTATCTTGTTATGTCTGTGTAGAGAGAGAGAAAGAGAGATTTCAATCAGAGATCCAGGATCATATTAAAGTTAAAAATAACGTAGAAGATAAAAAATATAAATTTCAATACACTAGAATGACAAAATACATTGAATTATAATTTGTGTTTTTTGTCTTTTAACTTATTCCTAACGTTAATATGGTTAGGCTTATTTTTCAAAGGATAATATTGCAATTCACATTTGACTATGACTCTTCAACTCCTAATGCAAATATGGATCATAAATACATAAGGTGTGTTTGGGAGTGAGGTGCTATAACTTTTAAGTTACAACTGTTGTGGAATAAAAGTTACAGCTATGGAATAGAAATTGGAAAAAAAAATTTACTAACCTGTCAAAGCCCAGCTACAAGTGTTACCAAACACCTTAGTAGCTGGGTTTTGGCAGCCCAACTATCTCACCACACTCCCAAGCAGACTAATAAACCTATAAATGCATAGACAACAAGCATTAGAAAGAGTAGAGAATTATTATATTATACGATTCAATAATCATTGATATAAAGAGTAGATAAATGATTGAATTATCATTCATATAAAAAAATTATGATTCATATAGAGATCACAACTTAATAAGCTATAGAAATAATAATTAAAGTAGTCCTTTATTTTGTAGAGTCCTTTGGATCCGACCCGATACTTTGTGAGTGTGATCACTTCTCTATATACATTTTCCTATCATATTTTTCACTAATTTTTTTTTCCTTGTGTCTTTTTGCAGGTCTTTTTTTCCTAGAGCCATGAGAAGCTACAATAGGCCTTTTTCTAGTCTATTATCGCTTCAAGAAGGACGTAGGGTTCAATTTTTTGAATCCTCCTTAAGGGGACATGTCAACAATTACAAAAACTCCCCTATAATCACTAGCATTAACATGTGTACTTTGCATTTGATAACTGATAGCTTTAAAATAATCTTATCAATTTATTAAACATATACAACAAATAATGATTTAGTCCTCAATGATGCTCATCTTACGATGACCAATAGTGCCATATGAGTTGTTTGATCGATCCACAACTTAAGTACTATTCACAAGGAGCCACAAAATTATATTGTGTCCACATGCTCACTAGATCACATTAATATAACAATTCTATCAATTAAAATAGATATATAATCGTATAAGCGATGCTGATAATGAGTAAGTGTCTATATATATGGCATTCATTTTATCTTCATCAACAAAGAAGTGATATTTTCCATTGAGCAAAATGGAAGATGTATCAAGGACCTACATAAACATAATATGCCATATCAAAACTGAGACATGACCGATTCAATTTTGTGTGGTCTTACTATCATATTAAACTTGTCATATGGGTAACTGCTTGTTTAATGCTTATATTTTAACTTAATTGTCTGTTTTGTCCTCATATTTTAAAAAAATTCTTAAAATATCTTGTAATTAAAAATATGTTACATTCTCACCCTTTGTTTTTATTTCGTTATTACAATAATATTTTTGCAACATATTCTTGTCATTAATTTATTTATTTATAAAAAACTTAATTAGTAGCTTAACCAATAATTATTCAGTAACAAATTAATCAATCAATATCAGAGTGAAAAAATTAATATTTTTTATACATTTAAAACAATCTTGCTAACAATGATTTATAAATCAATAATATCAGTCAACTTAAAACAATGTTTAGTATCCTCTACAACAATCTTACTAATAATTATTTTATAAAAAAATTAATTTACCAAACTTATCCTAAAAATAAAATAATAGTATAAAATTTGTGTAAATTTATATGTTACTTTAAGGTTAATTTGATAAATTCTTTTTTCTTTTCATTAATATCCCCAAGAATATTGTTGCAAGTGTATTATTGTCTAAGAAAAGAAAAAAATAAGGGTAAGAGTGTGATATAATTAACGACTATAATATCTGAGATTTTTTTTTTATAATACAGAAACTAAATAAATACTTAACTAAAAATTTATTAAGGACGAAATGAACATTTAAACTTGTGATATCATTCAATTGATACATTAATTTTAGCATCAACATAAAAACTCTTTTAGCGGGACCGTGTGGCAATGTCTATATTTTATTTGAAATTAAACCAAGTCAATTATTACTACAAACAAATAAAAAAATTTGAAAGTAAGCCTCTCCTCTCTTTTCTTTGTCTCAGAGTGAGAGATGGAATTAAAGTTGCTATATCAATTTGAATTCAATTATTTTTCCCTTCTTACTGAGTTTTGTTTTCGAAGTTAGTTTTTCACATATTGAGGGCAGTTTATATTAGTCCGCGCACAAGTGCCATGCAAATTGATAACTTGCCAATGGGATTGGGCCTAAGCACTTTTGTTGTTGGAGAATGGAGATCTAACATATTTCAAAAATTAATTAATTAATTAAATGGTTTTACCTAGTAGAAGTTTTTTATATATTAAAATCTAAAACCCTATGTTTGTTGAAAGAGAAATTTTAGAATATCTCTCATATGCATGATATATCATGATACGTGTTATTAAATTTAATATAACCATCATTTACATGATGATTTTTTAAAATAAATACAAACATATCATATTATTATTTACTTATTGTATGACTGATATAATACCATTAATGTATTTTAAAATTTCTCCTATTGTTGGGGAGAAAAACTTGTGTATAACAATTCTACCAACCTATTAGAGTGGTGTTGTTATAGTGGTGATATCAGTCAATACTATGCATGAAATGTATCTCATTATGAGATGCAAGACTCACTATAGTCCTTATAAAAAATTACTACTCTGCTGAATGGCAAAACACAATTAACTAATTCTAAAACCTCACCAAGCTAAAGTAATAAAATCATTGTATACAAGTTTTTCTACTCCTTCAGAGTCACAATGAGAGTTGATTAATGCATCTTCTGCATTTTTTAATAAGAGAAATTTTAAAATACATCAAAAGTATTATATCAGCCAATAAGAGAGTTTTTTTTTTTCTTTTTAAGGAAATATTTTACACTCGAATCTCGATGGTTGCACAGTGCATGTACTTGCATTCATAGCTGCTTCAGGGTTTGCAAGATTGCAATATGTAACCTGTGAATCGCCCAACTTTGTAGGCTCCCAAGATACCAGAGCCAAAAATTTGAAATTGGGTAAAGAAAATCCATGCAGTGTTCACAAAACATCTATACATATTAGAATCAAATGTGCAAGCTGCATAAAGAATGGCCCGTGTATATATATATATATATATATATATATAGAGAGAGAGAGAGAGAGAGAGAGAGAGAGAGAGAGAGAGAGAGAGAGAGAGAGAGAGAGAGTTCCCATTAGAGGTGGCAAAAATACCCGCCCAGTCCGGACTCGGACCGTACCCGGGTGTTGTGGGCCGGGTACGGGTATGAAGCCGGGTCGGTCTTGGACACCACTTGATAAACCCGAAACCCGGATTTTATTAAAAAAATATTATAAAATATATATTATTTTAAATATTTATATTTATTTGACTCATTTATTATACATATATAAAGTTTTAAACACTTAAAGTTTATATTTTCATGTCAAATTTTATTAAAATAAATTTAAAACTTATAAAATTACCAAAAAATAAAAAAATATATACACATATAATATTAAAAAACATAAAATTTGGATACCCGAATTAAAACCCGGCCTGAACCCGAACCCAGACCGGTTGCATCCGGACAAAATCCAGTCATTGCAATACCCGGACCCGGCCCGAGATTTTGCCATCCCTAGTTCCCATATGATATATAGGAAACTTCAAAGTTCTAATTAGCAGCTGGTATCGAAAAAGTCTATGATTTGAAGTCCAGAAGCTTGCTTGTTAAGCCACACGTTGAGACAGACCCACTTTTAATAAAGTCCCGCAAACACTTTGTTGAGACTTCGCACATTTGCTTCCATACGAATGGTTTGCTTTTTAACTTTTTAGATCGATCGATGATAATCATATCCTTGATTATATATGTACTAATTAACAAGCAGTCAAGCACAATTAAGAACCCAAAAATTAAAAAAAAAAAAGAAAAGAAAAAGAAAGTTGCTTAACGATTACTTTGTTTTATCCTTATTGATAGCAATTGCTAGCGATGGAGTTTAATATTCTAACTTAACTCTCAAAGCACGAAAGTGAAATTAAATATCTATGAGATCATTACGAACGTAGACGTCCGATTAGGATCATTCAAATTCAATCATTGATAATATAATTATTTTACTCAATGGGAGAAGTACAAGCCTCCTATACGTACCCCATTAATTAACCGTGATTTGGACTAATTGCACCATGCAGTCATGCACTCTCGTGGTGACCACTGACCACGTTTACGAAGAAAAATCCAATGTCTGTCCTTTGTGTTGTTTTGTTCTTCCTTCACTGGAAAGCGACCTCCCTTCACTGGCCGCATTCCTTTCGTATGCAATGGTAATTGATCGGAATAGATTTCTCTCCTCGTATGATCTCTATTGAATTTTTAAAGATCTCTGTCTTTTAATAGTAATGTATGAATATCTTAATCCTAATTAATTAAATAATTGTTTACTTGTTCCTTAAAAAATTAACTATTACGTTTTGTATGTACAGTTATAATTTTTAATCAAAAATAAGATTTGAGTGAGTTTTCATTGCTAATTGACTGCTTGAACTATCTTACTCTTACTTTGAATGATATCATCAAAAACATGTATATCTTATAATTTTGCAAAATGAAGAATTTTCTATGTCAAGTTATTGTTGTGAACATTTTTTGTGATCAGAGGTAGCATTAAAACATCATGCCATATATGTACACATTATGTCAAAATTTGACAAATGAATTGAAATTTACTAGAATAATCGAAGTAAAACCTTATCAACTAGTTGTATTATCTTTAGCACAAAGAAAAGTTAATTGAAAGCTGTTATCAAATTTTTGCAGATATAATGTGGTAAAAGCGGCGTGGTCTTGGCTTCAACTTTGATGTTGCTAACCCGAGTGCCTCTGGTTCACAGAAAGGCTGTCTAGGCATTAGCTCACCTTCATATAATTTCTTTCGTTATTTTTCTTTTGTTGGCTATTTATTTTTTTAGCTTGGAGGTTTTGATTTATATCCTCCTTCAAATATTTTATTTTTATTTTAATCTATAGATGCGGTAGTCTCACCTAAGCCCCACCCTATGGTGGTTTACAATTTAAAAGTGAAAAAAAAAATCACGTTGTCAAGGCTCTATTGGCCCAAAACAGAATGTACGGGATTTTTAGCATGTACAAACATCAAACCAGAGACCAAAGCAAGGCTTGACAAAACAGAAAGTATGATGGTATGTCGTCATTCCGTCAAATGGAACTTTCACGCTAGAACAACAACTAGCATGAAAGTCGATTTATTACGACATTATATATAGCTCATTAATTGAGTCATATAGCATCAAATTAGCATATACTATTCCAATGACTACAAATCTACAATTAGAGGTTCCTTCGGGCCCCTTTTCTAGCTGATTGCTGAAGGAAAGAAACTAAGGGGCTAATGCATAAATTTTGTAGACTTTTTGAATGATTAAGCACTATAAATGTTGCAATATCTTATTGCTGGAAGTCTCGAATCAGGATGACGTGAAGACATTCGAAAGCATTGATTCCTGCTTTAATTTGGATGTGCATGCTTTGATCAGTGTATTAAATTTCACCGTAAACTTCGATTTTGGCCTGGACTTCCCCCCTCCAAACCACAGAGAGATAATGGATGCCTGCTATCGTTATAGTTTCTTTTTTAACAACAGTATATCATTGAACACATATGCCGTATATATGATCATATTATTTGAAATTGAAGTGTCATAATTAAGTTTCCCACTGTACACACTTTAGAGATCACCAACTTATCGATGGTCATCATCACTGCAAAGTAAATAAAAACAGAAACAACTTCAAACCTAAAGGCTAGCAACAGCTATTATAACTTCTCATGCACCCTTGAAATTAAAGAAGCTTCATAATCATAATAGCATCCTATATATGATCAAATTCAGTTCTACATTTTGGGGACCCACTAAACGTTGGAGGAACAACAACAGAGGAAGAAACCTTGAACCTCTTACTCCTCGACCTCGAAGCCTCAATCTCACTAGTGCAAGCACCAATATTCTCCGGGCTATCAATCCACCCCATGGTTGGATCGACAACTTCCCCGATATCCGAATCCAGCCCGTCGGAGTCCAGCCCATGTTGCCGGAACCCACCCCACTCAGTGCTGCTACCATCAGACACAGTACTAGAGCTTTCCCAAGATGATGGGTCATGCATATGGTCAGCTGCTTGAGGTACGATGATGCTTGGTTGCACAACTTTTTCAATGTTCTTCAAATCCACAGGGGTTTGGTATTGGTAGCTCCTAAAGTGGAAGATACTAGCAAAAGTGAAATGATCACTCACTCTACTCTTTGTGGACTTCTTGTTATTTTCCGAAGTCCTAGCCATGATGCTTTGTAGGTTCTTGCTCAACTTGGCCTTCAATGAAGAGAAGCTAAGACCGTTGCGCCCATCGGATTGAGCCACAAACCTTCCATTAACACAGGGAGAGGAATTACCCGAATCCGAATGATTTAGGGGATTATTATTATTGTTAACTGCCGATGATGCAAAGTTTGTTCGAGCATTTTCCCCACGTAGGGCACGAGCAGCTTCGTCATAGGCTCTTGCAGCTTCTTCAGGGGTATCATATGTGCCAAGCCATAACCTCACACGTTGTGATGAGTCCTTGATTTCAGCCACCCATCTACCTGACGGCCTTTGCCGGACTCCAACGAACCTACGAGCAGCCGGTTTGGTTGTTGCTTGACCGCCTTTAGAATTGGTGGTTGTGGGGTTCTTTGATGTTTCAGATCCAGCTGCCATGAGCACCTAAATTTAATTATATTTAAAGATTCAAGTGTATTTGGATGTGATATTATTTAGGGTTTAATTTTCCGATGAGTTTTGTGAAAAGAGGGAGAAAAATGTTTATGAGGCATAGACAGTACTAGGCTGCTGCTATTTATAAGAAAATTATAAAATTTTTGGTATATTAAACTATTTTATATGCATAGAGTACATTAGATTTCAATTAATTCATATTCGAGCCGAGTAAAATTATAAGGGCGGTAAAGTTTTTTCAACAAATATTTAACCTAGTTACATTCTTAAGGCTCAAACTAAGGATCTTAATTAAGTTAAAACAGTTCAATGCCAGCTGATCTATACGCTTGTTGATTAGAACTAATCATGAGATCAGTACGTACCGCGATTAACTGTGTACAATACCTCCCATCATACCAACATGACTTGCTTATCCTTTTCGTGCTAAATTTTTTAATGTCCCTCTAATCGACGTTTGCACGATCAAACTAATTAAATTGCTTCCACTGACTTGGCCCCACATCCATACACTCGGCTTATAATAAAACTCCGCCATGCAATTCCCACTTCAACATAAATTCCAAACCCTATTATTTTATTAATTATAACATTCTCAAGTAGAAACCAACTCCAATAATGAAGCTTAATCGTGAATAACTGGTAATAGAAAAATGCCACTCAAGAAGACTTGTTCCCTTTTGCAAATATTAATTTCTCAAATTAATATAATTTTTTTTTTATAAAAAAAAGTGTCAATTGGATACATGCACTAAAGTAATTACCCACTTGCTAGTTATTGCTAATTATTGCTAATTCCTTAATTAATTTTTTTTTATAAAAAAAATAAGTCCACAACAGTACGTATCTCCATCTCCAACCCGTATCTTTCTTTAATTTGAGAATTAAGAGCCGTGGCTTGATCATCAAAAACGTACGTAATCAGGCAAAATTACAGGGACAAGGCGACAGAAGAAAGGCGGTCCGGTTTTGTCAGCTTGTAAATGATGAAACGGATTTGGGACGTTGGATCCGAATTTTAAAAATCCGGCGCGAACAATTAATTTAATTAAGGGTGACGTGTAACTTACCGTTGGAATTTAGCACTTGTTGATGGAATGACTGGTGGGCCCCGTAAACCCGTATTTTGTCTTTTAATTTGTTTTGCTCGCTACTTGTTACTTTACTCACCAAATTGCCCATTATTCTGAACATATTTATAGCTTTATTTGTGGAACATTAATTTGTTGTAGCATAAGATGAGCGGGTAATTATGGATCAAAATTTTGTCTCCACGTTTATTCGTGGCCCTTGGATTAGGACTATAGTCACGTAATGTGGCCTTAGATTCCCATTTCTTTCATTCCCTTGTTGGTGGAAATGAGAGTTTTGTTTAGTAATGGGTGGATTTTGTGTCTACGACATGCGCGGAATGACACGTTGTACGTGCCACAAAATTTAGTTGGCCAATCACTTTGCTTTACAACCAAATAGTGACAATTGCCGCATTTTTGCATCAAAATTTTTAAGTTCGTGATCACCCAAAGAATCCAATGCATTAATTCAATGTGTTCTATTGTATAATTCTAATACATAATTTTGTATAAACCAAATTTACGTAGAATGAAGCAACATGTTTCCCTATACGTTAGCTCGATTATTTTTGTCACGTAATCGACGTTTGCTAGCAAAATTTGATTTTCCATGTTTCGATGATTACTATAAATTGAGAGTTGAATTAATCTTCTTCTATTCACTGACTGCTCAGAGCATTTGAGAATAAAAATATATTTTTTCACAAATAATAGAATCTTATTTATCCCGTTGTTGGTTGGCTTTTCTACTCTTTCGTTATTTCCCGTTTTCCCATCGGCTAATCATAAGAAACATAAACGCATACTCCAAATTTTTTTTGGAAAGGGTTCGATAATTTCATGCCGTTGTGAAAATTTTATCCAGTAAATTATGGACATTTAGTCGTTCAGTTGGACCAAAGAAATGATTTCTTTCTTTCTTTCTTTTTTTGTTGGGGGGAAGAAATTTTGTATACAATTTAGAGAAATTTTGAGCTGTGGATTTAGTTGAATTATTCCACCTGAAGCTAGTAGCTGGTAGTACAGGAGGGGGCATAGGCTCATTCGGTGAGAGCAATGATAAGCATTATTTGAAGCAAAATCCAAGACCTGTAATTCGAGGAGCGTATGCTTCGTCGCCGGGACTATCTTTTTTCTAATCTTATTGGGCATGAATTTTAATATATATAAATAAAAATCTTGGGTAGTTTGAACAGTGTAGTCCACAACTTATTCATAAAATTTAACAAAACTTAACATTGAAACTCGTCATATTTTGGTGGAGGTGATAGATTGATGAAGAGTAAGATATACTATAGTGGTGGTGGTAATGGGACAACTAGGATGCTCTTCTGATCTGAACTCTCTTGATTTTTTACGGATCTTACGCCACCTATATTTTAGTGCTAGTTTATGATTAGGATTTAACAACATTTACTTTTAATTTATCAACCACCAATCATATTAATGAAATTTGCTAAAAAAAAGATCAGATTAGGAAAGGATCCTGACTCGTAATGATGATGATGTGCTTGTTGTTCATGAAGATAGACGGAGATGGTGAGAGAATAAAAATAAAAATAAAAATATTTTTAATAAAGGTAATTCTAAAAAATAATGAGATAAATTAAAAAGTGAGAGTTCTGGAGACAATTTAAGGGGTTGAAATAACATTACTTAGTAAAAAATTGAGACTCACGATGGATTTGAAACAATTATGGATCTTTAATTTTGGGATAGATCCAACCCATATGTATTAATATATGCTCCATTGCACTAAGTTGAGCTTCAAGAACATAAATAGATAATATGGATTTTACTTTGAAGAGATCAAACTCACTAAATAGTTTTATGCAACTACATTATGTGGTTTCGACTCGAGGCCGCTTGATAGGTCATTAGGTCCATGTAGATCGAAAATTTTATCTTAAATGATGTGTCATTTATCAAGTGATTGATAGTTTTTAATGAGTTTCGAGCGAATTAATTACATTATCTTACCATTCACTTGATAAATATCACATAATTTAAGATAGCACACTGCTCAGTCGATCAAAGTCCCCATTGACAGCATCAATTTGGTTACAACAAATTGAGAACAATTGCAATCAGTTGGACCACTACAAAGAACTGTAGTTCTACGTACAAAACGGTCTATACAAGAAACTTGGACACGGCCAATAAATGCTCAAAGAAGTAAGAGTTTACATTGCCACAAGTAGTTAGAGCCGTGCCAATCTGCTTGCTTTGTATCTGATTCTCCAAAGTATGTAGCTAATTTCCAGGAACAGAGTGAAGGTGCCCTTGATTGTTGCCGTTCACCTCTGGATGCCCAAGATGAGTTAGCAGCCACTGTCTAGAGTGGTTAATTGAAGTCTCAGGACTATCTACAGCTTGGGCCATGCTAAATGTAGCTTCCCTCGCATGCTTTCTTCCAAGAGGGTCTTGTAATGGTAACCGACAAACGGGGCAGGTGGTTTTTTTCCTTAGCCAAATATCAATGCAAGCGAGATGAAAGCTGTGTCCGCACTGGGGCATTATTCTCAGCACTTCTTTATCTTGGTACTCCCCCAAACATATTGAGCATCTGCAGGACCCAAAATAGCACGTCTCAATCTAAACTTAAAAAAGGGAAAAAAAAAAGGTTATTTGGTTAGGGTATCACTCGCTCATCTTTCCCACAAAACACAACAAACATACAGAGACATTTTTATTTGACACAACACTCTGCTCAAAAGTGCTATTGCGCACCTGCTTTGCTTACACACGCCATCTTTTTAGAGTTTGAAACTTTCAGTTTTCTCAATCTATAGTGGGGATACCAAAGTGAGGAGTAATACTCTATGTTTAAAGTAGGTGATTAAACTTACTCTGCATCTTCCACAGATTTGAAAGCCTCTTGGTTGAACTTCATAGTGGGGATTGCAGCGACAAGCACAGGTTCAAGGCCATTAATCCGATGCCCTGGCGCTGGCTGCCAGCAAAATAAAAATTGTTCTTCAAGGTCCCAAATCACAAACAAACCTAAGTAATTAGTAAATGGTAAATAAATACTCCAGTATCACTTGTGGTATAAGCAGACAGCTATAATTCTTGCGAAGGCAAATCACCGATATGCAGGCAGCAAGGCAAAAAATGAAAGAGCAATCAGACAAAATTAGTGCTACTAGTGTCATGCAACAATCGCAACTCCTGTGTGCGTGTTGGCTAAGTATGAAAATGAAACAGAACAAAGGTAGCACAATAGATGAGAACATAAAGTTGGGTAAGCTGCTCCGCAAGAAAGAGAGAAACAAACAAATATACCTGTTCAAGATCAATTCCAGATTCAATCTCAAACATTGGCCTTGACTCGACCCCTCGAATCCTTCTACAGATTATTCTTGTACATATGAACACAATAAAAGCCGCACTCATCCCAAATCCGATAACGGTTGTTATCAAATTCATACCTGAACCCCACATCTGAAACTCCTCCCTTTTTGAACCCAATTGTCAAAAGTATGAAGACTTACAAACATATGAAACAACGGCGAGTTTCTTCAAGACTCTTGAAGTAATGAAAAGATTTTCAATGCAGATTAAGATATAAAATTATGCATAAGGAATCCCAACAGCTTTGGGTGGACTCAAAGTTAATACTAAGAGACATGAGAGGAGACTTGTAGAAATTAAGACGCGGACGCTCATTGTCTTAGTGGATTTTTTTTTAATATTATTATTATCATTGTTATTAATAATTATCGAAACGAATATCGTTGTTATGTTATTTGTTTAATTTTTTCGAATGCGGTCTACATTTAACGTGGACCCACTGGATTTAAAAAGGGTTGAAACTCGGTGGACACTGCTTTCTGAAATTCCATTTTTCTCTTCTAATATCTTTGGGTTAAAATAAATGGTCAAAAATTAAATTTTAAATTTTAATATCATAATTAAGGGTTCAGTTATGGTACAACTGTGGTATTATACCATAGCTGTACTTAATTATTGAATCCAACTATAGTACATGTGTGCAACTGAATTTAATGGTTAAGTACAATTGTAGTATGGTATCATAGTTGCACCATAATTAAGTCCCATAATCAAACTTTTTTTTAATTTTATTTACAATCAGATTAATTTTTTGAAACTAAAATTTTAAAATAAAGAGAAATTAGAAGAAAAAAAATCAAGAAGAAAATGCTAATCCTTAAATATCTGTTGGTTCAGATTGAGGCGCGCAGCCAGTTATGGCGGCAAGTTTGTCAACGGTAAAAGAATAAAAATTAGAGAAAAGAGATGAAAGTGGATTCTGACTGAATTAAGGCGCATTTTGAAGGGCAGCGAATCCCAGGTCCAGGGGTGGTGTTTTGTTGAGTGCTTTTGGATAAGGCTCAGTCTTCGGGTCCAATAATTGGGGTTTTTGTTTGTTTTTAATTTTCTTATCTGGATTACTTTCTTTTATTCCCCTAATTTGCTTTTATGGTAATCTTAGCGCGCAGACGTATCCCAATGGAAAGCTGGCGTTTAATGATTTGGCATCCTTCAAGCATGAATCATGCTTTCACAATTCAAGAGTTTTGTCCAGGCCAAAATGGATTCTCTTTATTTATTTATTTTTAAATATTATTATTATTATTTTCAGTCCACCACCACACAAGTTAACTTGCGTACTTTTGCGGAAGATGAAAAAGTGCTTGCAACTTTTGAAGTGGTACCTGTTCCGTGATATTAAGAAAAACATAGGGGTTTCTCCCACAAAAAAAAAGGGTAAGACATAGGGGCCGTGGAGCTTTGATTAAATTAAAATCTCCCACAATTTGCTTACCATATAAACTTGAGAACAGATAATAACACCAATGAGGAATGAGGGCATGCTTAGGTATATTGACATGGACTGTTCCATTGCCAAAGTGAACTACTCGAAAAGGGAAGCAAGAACATATAAACAGAATATAGAACAAAAAATGAGAAGGAAAAGAAAAGCAAAAATGAGAAATTAGTTGCCCTCTAGTCAAGCCATGGTTTGCCGAATTTGAGCATGAAAGTTTTTAAATAGTTGACTTAAAGCAGAACCTTAAAAACCCCTGAGGTTGGTAAAGGAGGTATCCCACTTTATGTATGATATTGGGGGTCCAACTTGATGATTATGCTGATGTAGTTGAAGAAATTAAAAGGTAAAAATGCTGAACACGCGGTTTCACTTCCAAAGTATCCTTTTGAATTCATGCCGTATATGTGAGGATAAGGCGAAAAGAAAGACTAACTGATCCGAGAAAAAGAACAGTGTTTTGGCCATCTTTTGAGTTTTCGCTGCAAAGGCTCCTCTACAACAAAATGCTCAACACACAAAAAAAACAAACCCTATTATATACCAGGCGACATAATTTGCATTCATCATGAACATTAATCTCAAGCTAGTCAAGACTGACATAGGTCTCAAACGACCTTCCAAGCCATTTAAGAGCATATGAATAGTTGATAGAAAGCTAATTCCCAAACCGTGCAATGACTGTTATCTCTGTAATCCCCACCCCAATCAGTCAACTTAAGTCCTACATGAACATTAATGTGCCCCCCCACAAGACATAAAGTGCCATTCCATGAGGAAGATAACATATATTAGATATAAAAATAAAGTAAACTTATGTCACCATCTAAGCAGTCCAAGACAGAATTTTCGGCTATGAAAACTTGACACCTCTAGCATTGGCTGATAGAATAAAGAACTGGAGAACCAAAGGAAAATAGCCAACTTATTGAGACTCAAGTTTGCATGTGATTTCAATTTAAGCAGACAAAAATATCTGGAAGTAACACTATACTAAAATGGCAGTTTCCATGGACATTCGCTGAAGCTACTTGCGCAAAGACATTAATTCTCCTCTACCCATCAGAATCACAAGTTCACATCTTATTGCTTAGATATTTCAAGAAAGTGGCAAGAGCAAGCATACAGAAGAAGCCTGAGACAGTGACATCACTAAACAAGAAAGCAAATCAGATTACACCATTCAAAAATTTATTACAACAGACTGAAATTGCTAAGATACAATTGGTAGGAACAGCAACCAACCACCACACAGTGAAATCCGATTGATGAAAAGACATTGTAAATGGAAGAACAAAATCCCAAGAAACATCAGAACAACTCAAATACGCCACTCACCAAATCAAGAATCACAAGGGCACTCCACCGCAGTGGCAACAGGCACATGAATGTCTTTGTAGAGGCAAACATAAGGTGCATCACAGCCCACGTAGGGCCCACACCACCTGGCCTTATCAATGTGGCTAGCATCCCAAACTGAAGCATACAAAAACATTGGTTTATTGGGAAACCCCTCACCCTCGTTCCTCTCAGCTCTCCTCACCACCTTCCCATCAATCAACCACTGGATCAAATCTGGACCCCACTTGATCACGTACTCATGAAATCCTTCAGAACAATCGAACCCCAGATCATGAATCTCCTCTCTATTCCCGGTTCCTAGAATACAAATTTACAATTACATTTACATTGAATAAATAAATTAGAATCCAGATGGACAAAAATGTAAAGAGTTGATGGGTATGATATGTAAGGTAGGTTACGCTCGTAGGCTTATAAATAAATGAATATACCTGTAGTGTAATAATTGGTTTGAACGATAGTCTTGTCCTTGCCAAGGAATTCAAAGTCGATTTCGTCTTGGGATTTGTCGCCTTCTAGAGAAGAAAGGTAGATGTTGAAGTTGAGGCCACTAGTGTTGCCTTTGGGGCACTGGATCAGGGAGCTGAAGGTGCCGTAGAGGAAGCGAGTGGTGGAGCGCCACCTGGCTCCGCCGCGGTGATCGAAGGTGAGTGTGATCGAATTGGAGTCTGCGCAGTGAGTGCATGCTTCCGGGGTGTAATCTATGGCGATTTCTTTTATGGGTTCAGTTTGATGGAGACTCTGGACAACTGGATCCGCCATTTCAAGTTCAAGGGTCACGACAGAATTGCTGCTTACCGATTTCAATTTACGGAAGAAAGAAAGTGAAGTCAACTGAAGGAGAAACCAGACTTTTTACAGTGAGCCCACTGCTCCTAAGCATTTCTAAAAACGATTCACGGGCCTTGCCTATCCACCATCTAATCATAACGAACAACCTTTTGAATTTCAAAACTTTCTTATTCACTAATTAAGAAAACTTTTCCTAATGCCTACACTCTAACCTGCACTCAAAATAATAAATTTAGAGTGAGGTTGCTATTGTTTTTTAAATAATATTTTTAAATTTATTTTATAATATAAGAATAAATAATTTTTGGTGAATTTGAAATTGGCTTCATTGAGTTTTTAAAAATGATGTATACAAATGAAATTGGCAAAAATATATTTGATTGTTTATTTGAATATTTAAAGACAATATAAAAGAATGATAAAATAAAATCTTTTTCAATATCCAATTATTTTAGATCCTCTTTCATTATTATTATTATTATTATTAATTTATCAAATAACATAAACAAATAAATAGTTATAAAATGGCATAATTTATAATTTAATTAATTGGATGATACACATAAATTATAGAGGATATATAATTATAGTCATATTTGTTAAAATATTAATTATTATTGTCATTAAAAATTAAAATAACATTCGCTACTATTTTTTAAAATTTATTAGCATATTATAAGAAAATAAGTTAAATTATACCATAAATAAATAATATTAATAAAGTGAGATGTGGGACCCGTACAACATTGCTCAAAGTTGTAGTTTTGGACCTTTTTGGGGCTCAAGGACCCACATAGCACGGTGCAGGTATAGCACGTGTCGTACACTACAACACAGTACGAAAATGTTTTGGTAAGTCAAGTGGTACGGCATGGTAAGCACGCGAGGTCGATTGTGCTGGAAATTTTAGACACATGAGCTTTAAAAGAAAAATATAGTTAGAGATTGGTTAGAATATAGTATGTGAAAATATTTGTAAATAATATTATATTTTTTTATTATTATTAAATATACACTTGAGCTTTGAACTTTTAATTCTATTGAATTTAAATAAAAGCATATAAATCTAAAAAAAATATATGAGCTTAAAAAAAAGTATGCCAATAGTTTAGCATGCTCTTTTAATTTTTTTTTTTAAAAGAAAAAAGCATGTTGTGTCTTTTCTTAGGCATGACATGGCACGTGTGCCAAGCTAGGTCTAAGCAAAAAAAGGAAAAAAAAAATTAAGCACAACACAGATTACATGATAAACACGACATAACATAAGTACAAGTTCGCATGAGTCTTTTTTTGATGAGTCAGACTGTAATTAAAAGGTTTGTTGGCCATTTCTACTTTTCTTTATTCAAGTGTAAATTAAAATGGTTTCATTTTTGTTAGAAAATAGAAACTAATTATGGTTAGTCCTAACCAAATGTATTTTCTTATTTTATTTTCTTAAATGAGAAATAACAAATGTAAACAATAACAAACGCACCCTTAAATTCTAAGATTCAAAAAGATAAAATTTATGTTCTAAACAGCAAATATTTAATAGTAAAAATAATACTAACCATATTTATATTGAAACCGATGTTCAAATATCTATATATGAAATGACGTAAAAATATGACATTAGTTACTGAATAGAATAATATAAAGGCTAACAATAAAACTGAGGAAAGGATAAACTTCTCCCTTCAGTTAGACCACACTAACCGTGACACCAAAAGCAGTCCATGTCTACAGACTGAGCACGTCAGCACAACGTTGGTCTGGAAACTGGCCAATGAAAACCGAACACACCACACAGAGGCAACCCACTAACGAATGTCTGTGACTGCGAGACTGAGAGATGATGGCAACAACACACGTGGGATTCCTCTCTTTCGGCTCTTTTCTTCCTCTTCCTTCTCGAATCTCCTTCAGCAAACGCAGAACATTTGCCAGTAAGTAACTATTAACAAGTTCATTTACAGGCTGCAAAATTTGTTGGTTTCGCTGTTTTTGTTATCATCTTTAGATGCTGATTTTAGCTACTGTAGTTTCCGATTTATGGGTTTTAAGCACTAACACTCGACTTGATTGTTTATTTAAGATTAGTCATTTGTGTCGGCAAAATTCTGTTAAAAGGGAATGATGCTACTCAAGTTTTTGATATATGACAGTGGCAGCATTGAGTGATGACCCTATCCGTGAATGGATTCTTTCTGAAGGAAAGGCTACCCATATTACAAAGATTTGTCCTGTTGGTGGTGGTTGCATTAATCTTGCTAGTCGTTATGGCACAGATGCTGGTTCTTTCTTTGTTAAAACTAACAGGTAGTAGTGAATGTAACGCTCTTAATGAATTGAATACTCAATGTCGTTGCTGAATGGTAAGCTACTGGTTAAAGGAGTTACAAGATTTTATGATGTTGAAATGACGAATCAGGAGCATTGGACCATCTATGTTTGAGGGAGAGGCTCTTGGTCTCGGTGCTATGTATGAAACGAGAACAATTCGAGTACCTAGGCCATTTAAGGTTAGGAAGTCTCAGTTTATCTTAATACGGAGCACTCTGTTTTTGACTCAGTGACGAATTTTAGGTGTCATTGGGACCAAATCTAAGTGTAATTTATTGTTGAGTATTTTAGGTTGGAGCTCTACCAACTGGTGGATCATATATCATTATGGAATTCATTGAGTTTGGTTCTTCTAGAGGCAATCAGGTGAGGCTGGGAAGTTTTAAACATTGTAATAGCAAATACCAATTTGCTTTGTGATATCCAAACTGTTGATTGCTCCTCAGTCTGTATTCGGGAAGAAGCTTGCTGAAATGCATAAAGCTGGGAAGTCCGGTAAAGGTTTTGGTTTTGATGTTGATAATACCATTGGAAGGTATGGTCCTTATGCCCATGGTCATTCTAATATATATATATATATATAATATTAATGTGTTCATCCATATTGTTTGTGTCTTTTAGCGGAATTTTGCCCCATATTTGCCATTTAGTTATGGTGTTTCAAGGAGTTCAAGACAGTGACTAAATTTGATAACTGGTTCAATTCTCACTAATTGATCTACATGGTCTTTTTAGTACCCCCCAGATAAACAAATGGACATCCAATTGGATTGAGTTTTATGCAGAGCATAGATTAGGTTACCAGCTTAAGTTAGCATTAGACCAGTATGGCGATTCAACTATTTACCAAAGAGGTAATTGATTTCGTGACATTGCTTTCCTTTTAGGGCACTTTCTACCCATAGGGTAACCATTCTTACTATTTAGTTAAAATAATGCTTATCTCAATCATTGTTAACAGGACACAGACTGATGAAGAACTTGGCACCTCTCTTTGAAGGGGTCAATGTAGAGCCATGCTTGCTGCATGGAGACCTGTGGAGTGGGAATATCAGCTCTGACAAAAATGGCGAGCCCGTCATACTTGACCCAGCATGTTACTGTAAGTCTGGAGAAATCTTTACTGTTACAGGCATTCATTGAATCACTCAAAGTGCTGACAGCATGAGCTCATAAGTTACTGATTTCTCTATATTTGTTGGTTATCTTCTTCTATAGACGGACATAATGAGGCTGAATTTGGAATGTCGTGGTGTGCTGGTTTTGGCGGATCATTCTACAATTCTTATTTTGAGGTATCATTGATTCCAAACAAATAAGTTGCGGACTGATGAATGCACTAATTAGCACCGTATATATGATCTTTTACAAGGCCAGATTGGTATTGTTGTGACAGTCTTTCTTTCATTTGTTGTTTCTTTTCCCTGAGTTTTCCATCCACAGCCTACAAACATTTGCGTTTTAGTCGCGTTGGGTTTGTCTTCCCCAGTATCCTCACTTGTGCTTTTTTTATAACAGGTCATGCCTCACTTGTGCTTTTTTTATACCAGGTCATGCCGAAACAACCAGGCTTTGAAAAAAGGAGAGATCTTTACATGTTGTATCATTACTTGAATCATTACAATCTCTTTGGTTCTGGCTACCGTTCATCCGCCCTGTCAATAATAGATGACTATCTTCGAATGTTGAAAGTGTAGGCGTTGGTTATAAATGAACTTTGTTGGATTAAAGTATGCATGTATATTTTATACAGGCTGAACCTCTGTTTGTATATGCTACTAGCCGGCCAGAGCTATGTAAAAATTATTTACTGTGGCTGATTTTGAACAATTTTGCAATCCAGATTTCAGAGAAACGCTGCTTCAAGAAATGAATCGCATTGGGAGACTCGACAAGGGCTTGGTTTCATTCTTGCAATGCTTCAAAAAAGAAAATGAATATAATTTTTAATTTTTAATTTATATAAAAATATAGAAAATCGTTTTTTTATAAGTGGCATATAAATAAATAATGGAAAAAGAAAAGGTGTTCAAGGCTTCTTGATTGAACTACCTTCCCAAGCCACAGTTAGCACAACTCAACAGTAACAAGGTAGTGCCGCTTAGACAACATTAGAATCCAAATCTCAGTTGGCTCTTCGGAATCTACAGACTCATGTCATAACCCGATAACAGCACAAATACGAGGAGGAAGAATCAAAGAAAATAAAATTCTGGAAAGAATGAACATGAACGCGGACGAAAGCAAGACAGAGGCATTGCCGCCGGTAACCGACACAGAGCTGATACTGTCACTTGAACGGGCAACCCTAATGGCCAAACAATTGCCGGCCACCACTGACCCGACCCACCGTATGCAAATTTACTCTTACCTCCAACAAGCCAATCGTAATCTTTCTTCTTTTCTATCCAATACTCAATTGCCTACACAAGCCACTGAAAATGAAAACTCCCTTTCTTCTTCTGCCACTCGCGGCGACGGCGACTGCGACCCAATGGAAGTGGGTGATCACGAAGAAGAAGACAACTCCAAGACTACAATCGACAGGATCGAGGAGAGGATGAGAAATTGTTTTATCAAGAACAAGAGGGCCAAGCGCCCGCTTTCTCCGTCTTCTATGGCGGCGGCTGAGGAAAATCGTTTGTATGAAGACGGCTTTCTTGGGGGATCAAATGCTTATGGATTTGATCCTAATGGGACTAAGTTGAGAGCTCTGGATCTTGTGTATCAGTTTCATGGCTGAGCTGAGAGTTGCAGAAGAAATGCGCGAAACACTAGTGCCTTTGACGGCAATATAATATACTTTATTGCCTTTCAATTTAAGATTTCCGGGGGTGTTTTCTTTTTCTTTCTCTATCAATTATAAGTTTGTTGTTGTGTTTATTTATTTTATTTTACAACATTCAGACAGATAATATTAATTATTACAAACATGTTGAATCACCAAAGATTCATTTCTTTCTCGTTCTCAAACCCCATTTGCATTTACATTTTGATAAAATTTCTGCGTTCGTCCTGAAATGCTAAATGCATTCGGAAAACTAACACAAATAAATGTTTATTCTAAGTTCATACATTGGGCTATCAAAGTTGCTTCCTCAAATACCTCTATGTTGTAAGATTAATTATCACTGTACAGTTTGCTTATTACACAGCTCTTACAATGCACCTCCATCCTGTGGTGAACTCTCAAAGTTGGTAATGGAGAAAGGAGAAGAACCTAGACCTGCATTTTTTTTAAGAGAACCATTGCCGACTGCCGTAACTAATCAGATTGTGCTCCATAAATAATGTATATTCCGTTGACGGTAATGTGATTGGAAATTTGTAATCTGCAGCAGCCTGTACAAGGTAGGAGAGTCTAAGGTGTCTGTATACTTGAACAAACACTACACCTGTACAATTAAATTATGCAGCTTCACGAAATCATCCAACGTTAGCTCCTCTGGTCTTGACTGTATGAATGATTGAAGGAATACATTGATGTAAATAGATGACAGAAACTTACAACAAACAAATAATTCAACCAGTGGCCCTTTTTTTGAAAAAAAAATGGTGAAATGAATAATTGACACAGATCAATAATACATACGGTAGCTGGAAGTCCAACATCTCCAAGAGCTTTCTCGATCTCAAGGGATGTGCATAAGTGCTGGAGTGATTTCCTCAACATTTTTCGTTTTCCATTAAATGCAGAACTGACCTGTATCCACGGAGAACAATGTCATGTCACTATATTTACTAGCCGGACGAACGTCTTCATTAAATCAGTATGAAGACAACCCGCATAGAAAGGTAGAAAGACATGTTTAATGTTTCCCTAAGTTTTAAAAGTTAATTCTGCTGTATGTCAGCATCAAGAAAAATAGAAGGTAAAATGATATTTTTGTGGACAAAGAGGGCACTATCATCAGGAAAGCTTGATGTTGTGGTTAAAAGCTTAAACTGAAGGACATTTAAAAGTGGGACAACCATTGAAAAGAAGCTCTTTGTGGAGGTAACTGCAGGATAATCTGTAGCTTGCTTCAGCTTGAATGTAACAACAGCTGCATCAACCTACACAAGCATAAAGAGCACAAAGTGGTGGCTTATTAAAGATAAGAATACCAAACGTCCTGCTTTTAATTTCAACTGATAGACATCTTAAACAACATGGAATATCTTCAAGCAAGCACCACTAAACAAAGGAAGAACATATTTACTCAGGCCATTCAGGCATGGCCTGATAAGTAATTTTGACTCCATGGTGAAAAAGTAGAAACTGTTAACTGTTATCAAGCTGTATTGATGGGCAACTCAAGCAATCTCAGCATAATTTTGGGACAACAATTTATGCAAAATCTCCTTAGCATTCTTGGATGGAATGTAAAAAGAGACTGTAGAAGACAAACATGTACTGGCACTTATGGCAAGTTAAACTACTTACTTTGGGCTGAGGGAAAAAGTTTGTCCTTGGGACTTTGAATTTGTATTCAGGCTCTGAAAAACAGGATCTCAGTTAGACAGCCCAAGCCACAACAAGGTGAATAAGATGCCAAATGAATCACTGCCTACTAGAAAAAGGTGGGTTTCCAGGGACTATATGTACCTAAAGTTGTCCTGTCATTCTAAATCAGTAAGGACAATTCATTTAACTGTTACTTTTTATGATGTATTTTGATTACTGATAAACACCCTGCAGCAACAATTCTGTTAACCTGAAGATTTCATCATTTAAAGTCATGTCATTTCCATGAAAAGATAAAGAGTCTTAGGTCCCATCAGCTGTAGTTCTCAGTTGCAATATAGCTTAAAGCTAAAAGGAAATTAGCTTAAAAAATAGACATAAAAATACGGTGAAAAAAAAAAAAAAACTTCATTGCAAATCATTGAATTAGTAATATGCTGCATTAGTACCTGAATAAAAATTGACAAAGATATTGATGGGTCGGTACTCAGATGTTCGCAAGGAAGGTTCTACCAAGCGCAAAGCTGTTTCTTCCTAAAATTTAATTTAATCAGTCATTAAGTAGAAAGATTTATAATATAAACACAAAGCAGAGGTCAAGCTTTAACACAATAAAGAAACAACTGTTTTTATCTGTTTCCATTGCAAACTTTACCGTCAGTCGATCAACTAGATTAAACCATAACACTCAAAAGCACAAGGTGATTATTTAGTAAAGCCTTTCCCAATTCTGAGAATAATTCATTTCAATTTTCAAATATAATCATCTCTACAATTCAATAAACCATAGGGCACTTTGAAAATCTCTGACACTCTATGTTCAGGTTTTCATTCTCCCTACTCCAGTAAATTTGTAAATTTTTAATTATAGTACAAAAAGGGGAAAAAATAATTTAAAGCTACTAGTTAATTTAACAGTTGTAAACCATTGAGCTACATGAAGGGATTGAAGTATGATTAAATGAAAAATACAGCACTTTTGAAGTATTACATCATCAATACCAACCTGAAGTAAGAGAACAACTTCAGAAAAAATGTCACCCATAGGAAGAAGTTGCTTGATTACATCTGTACTGATATTAAAGGGTATATTGGCAACCACCTGCAAAGAAGAAAAAGGTTACCCAGAATAAATAATAATGGATATATGTTGAAAAAGTAATGATTAACCAGAGAAAAGGAAGAGAATTTCATTTCCAAATGGACAAATGTTGAATAATATATTTAAAAGAATGTTCTCAAGCTTGAAACTCAATGTATATATAAATCTTACTTCATATTATTGTTACATGTATATCATCACATTGTGTTCAAGTGTAGATAATATACAGTAAGCATCTTTACTCCACCACTTGATGCTACAAAAATTTTGGAGATAACATTTGTGTAGGAATTTGTAACTTATTCTCACCTTAGCAAACCCTGAGCTAGACTTTCTTCTTTCAAACAGCGACAACATATGGGAGCGGATGTGACATTTGACAAAATCCTCTTGCAGAACCTAAGGATTTTAATTAGCGAAATAAAGACTTCAAACTAGCACAATTCAATCATACTGAAGCAATTAAGCTCACAACAAACACCAAGAGCTACAAATAACAAGTACAATTCACCTTGAGCTGGTCTATACTTGCGAATCTTTCTCTCACAAGACCAACCATATGCTGATCCTGTAACTCACGAAAACAAAATTCCTAAACATTTAATTCATAATCATGGCCGTAAACAATAACAATTTGCGGAGATGTTGTAACCTTCTCGATGGCTAGGACAGTGGCGCCGGCATTTAACAGAACATTAGTCAAAGAACCGGTTCCAGGCCCAATCTCTAACACGATGTCACCTTCTTGAACGGCGGCGGCGGCTGCAAGCTGATCGTTTATTTCAGAATTTAACATGTAATGCTGCCAAAAAAAAAAAAAATGCCTACTAAGCATTCGACAAATGTCCCCGTTGAATGAACTAGGCAAGTTACAGACAAGACCTGTCCGAGGGATTTTCTGGGGAAACGGCCTTTGGAGTTGAGGGCTTTAATAGTTGCGTGATAGTCGTCGTCTTGGCTTCTTGCGCAAACAATGCATGCAGATGCTGCTCCTTTTTGTACGCCGGCGATGCTACTGTGGGCCGGGCGTGTTGGTTTCGGTAGGAGAGGATTTTGGAAGACAAGTAATGTGGATGTGGTCATAGCTATCCTATGTCTGTTCTGGTTCTGCCTGCCTGCTCGCTCTCCATTCTTTAATCCAGAGAGAAAAGTGTATTTAAATTTAATTTGCTAAATAATTATAATCCAAGAAATGTGACAATCTCATCGACGAACGACAAGTCGGTCTATACAAAAAAAAATTGACTAGGCAATTCGCCCTTTTTTTCGTTCTTTGATTTCTCTCGTCAATGTTACCGATGACAAGCCGTACATCTGACTACAATACGTCCCGAGGATTCGATAAATCACGGAAACGACTTGACGTTCAGTTAGAGATTTACAACCAACTTCTGCAACTAACTCACCCATCTTATTATTATATTCGTTCCTCTGAAACCAACAGGCAAGCCATCAACCTCACCCGGGACCCCATATATAATATAACATGCTTGCTCTATCATTTGACAAATAAATTGACTTGAGAAATTGTAAAATAAATAAATATCCAATAGCATGGATTCATCACCAGAGTCAATGACATTATAAAGGGATATCAAATTCATATAAATAACGTTTAACAATCTGAGAAAATCACGGTCACAGCATTGGCTGCATTGAGAAGCGCCACTGTGTTACTATTTTACACACAAAGGTCTTAATCCAGAAACAACCAAATATATAAAACAAACTATCGATCCTTTCCTGCACCTTCTTTATGGCTGAATTTGATATCCAGGAAACACTGATGCCAGCATCTAAGTTCAAAGTTCATAGCCTTGTCACTACAGAAAAAGAAAATCCACAATGAGATTAAACTAGAATGAAGTTTCAGAGAGTGAGCATTTAATAAACTGGAAGCAAAATGACATAAAATCTACCAGAGATCATCAAAATTCTTACGAGGAATAATTGAGTCGATACCTTTTTCATATCAAGCTCTACTTTTCCAGCACCATATACATCATATTCTTCTGGATACAGTGGTGCCGGACCAGGCGGGAAATTTTTTTGCCACCGCTGGTCTTTTTCTTCTTGTTGATTTAATGATGAAGGCACTTGCATTCCAATATCTAAGCGTGAATCTACATTAATGGAGGAAGCCATTTTTCCAATAAGAAGTTCTTCCCCATTAGACTTTACCATCTGATGGAAACCTGCCAACTTGTCATTGCTAGTGATTCCAATTCGTGCATGTCTAGAACAGGGATAAGAAAAATCTAGCTGGTTAATGGCTGGCGCCAATTGCTCATATTTACAATCTGATGTATCATTACAACTCCACCCTCCATTATTAAGGAAATGTATAGAACTAGCAGAAGGCACAAGGATGCAACAATTGACATCATTCTTCTGCTCCTGGATTCCAACTTCTGGCTGATGACATGCAGTCATGGTTTGCATCTCCGGAAATTGGAATAATCCTCCTTGGATATTGCTTGTTGATGAAAGATTGCACAATGCAACCTGAGATTCACTGTAATCCCTGTTCACTGTCTTTCCTATTGCATCTTGTGCTCGTTTCAAGGAGAGGCGATATTTCTGCAAAGATAATAGTACATGAAAACTTTATTATTGTCACATCAAATAATTTTTTATAGTTGTATTGAAGTCACTTAACCTCAAATCTTTGTTTATAGTTGTATTGAAGTGGAAATTGTGAAAAATATTTGCAAATGCTACACTTGAAATAAAATATAATTCCAGAAATCACAGAAGTCACTTATCTTCAGAGAACACACCTGTAAATGACTTGAAATATTTTCTTTCTTTAGTCCTGGGACATTCATATGCTGAAGTATTTTCTTTGGATGTGCTCCTAAATTGAAAATAAAACAAGAAAATAGATCAGTTACGATCATTACCAATGGTACAAAATATAGTGAGATGCTCTGTGGAACTCAAACCCAGAACCTATTTTATTTACCATCAATGCCTAGCACTCTGACAGCTTGCAAGAATTTATTATGTAACTCACTAGTCCAAGTTAATTTTTGCTTCTTTAGGACTGATGCATCATCATTGACTCCCCCTACATTTTTGTCCACCTCTGTTGCTTCTTTCCTTTTGGGATCCTGATGACTCTTCTTCCATTTGTTTGGAAGTATATGATTATCTGTATCATCGGATGAAATGCTACTAACCCCTTCAGTAGCTACCATTTTATCTGTCTTCTTCGTGAATGCAAACTGCCAAAGGTTTTTAATGTCGCTCATGCTGATTGGCTTCACAAGATAAAAGTCAGCACCTTTGAACAACGCACCTAGCATGTCATTTTCATTGTCATCGGCAGACATGACTATGTTTAGGAAACACATTAGAAGAAAACATCATCAGAGAAGGAACAAATTGCAAATTTTATTTAACTGAATACAGATGGCAAAACTGGACTTTGGTGTTACTTACAGATAACTGGCAGTTTTGACATTTCTCTCACTGTTTCAAGCAGTTCATATTTATCCATATCAGGTAAGTGAGTCTCTGCTAGGATAATATCGAGTTCATCTGCACATCCCCGGACAACGTAAAATGCATCAGCGGCTCGTTTAGCAGTCAAGACTGCAGATTAAGGCAGAGTTAGAACTTTTTGCAGAAAGATGAAGGTGAGCACTATTAGAGTCTCAGCTGAGGGTTTGGTCAGCCTCTTCCAGAGAGAAAGAGAAAAAAGGACAGAAGATAATTTACATAGTCATTATCTAAAGTGCAGGATCCCTTATTAGATAATGACTATATTTTTATGCACAAACCATAATATATGCACCATGTCACTATGTACACAAGGAACTAAAATTGGATGCTTCACCAATCTCAGTATCCGACATGAGGATTTTCACTTTTTATCTTTGAACAACAATCAACACCAAATGGTGAGTTTAAGGAGAATCAGAAGTATCCCAGACATCAAAGCCACAGTTAGGGTATAACAATACATCAAGTGCTAGTCAACCGCCAAGCATCTAGATCGCAGAAAAATATAAATGCTAGTAAATTGCAGTCTAGATCAGGGAAAAATATCTGTTAGTAAATCATAAAGAATCTAGATTGGAGAAAAATACATTAGCTATCTACTTCTTATCTAAAGATTCTGATGAGAGAAGTGATATAAAAGAGAAAAACAATCAAACTCAAAGATATACCTTCATATCCAAACCAACGGAGCATTTTTGATAGGATCACAAGACATGTAGAGTCACCATCCATGATCAAAACACTAATACCTCTTGGTGGTAGCATAGCACTTCTACCAGATTCAACTGAGATTGCCTTCTCACCGTTCATGAGAGCGGACAGTCTGAGACAGCTGTACAAGCAAAATCTTTTGTATTCCTAGAGATATTTTCAGCAGATATGATACTAAGCATACAATTATATATCTTTGAATAAAAGTATTTTATTTCGCTTCAGTCGGTTACATCTATAGTTTTGCCAAATGTAACAAGAAAGCTCCCACCTGCAATTGAAATTTGAGTAGTGATTTTGCATATGGCAACATAGACTTGGTGAGTGATCTGTGTATCCTATTTTCCACTTAAAATATTTAATAATTTATTAGGGACCACTATATAAAGAAAAAAAGACTTACATGGTAAAAATGTCAACCTATAGTCAAATGCGTATATGACAAGTTATTTATTTCCATAACAATTGCCATATCAAATATTACGAGAGTCCACATCACTTGATAATTGGTGTCCATATCAGTGAGATTGTAATATCTTTCAGAAAGAATACATAAATACATACCTTAAATAAGTTACCTTTCGAGCATATCTCTCACCTTCTCAATTTTGTAAGACAGCAAGGCATTGAGTTCTTCAACTCTGTAGAGTTTGCAAACTTGAGATGATATTCTTCCAGCATGACACACAAGCACATTTTGATTCTTTTTCAATATTGAACATTGTTATGCCTGGTGGAGATCAATGCAATTAGCAAGGACTGCTGCCACCCTGAAAGGGCAATTCTTGCCTGTGTTATTCTGCAGAGGAGAGAGAGGGGGAGAGAGAGAGAGAGAGAATCATGGCAACAACAAATGGGTCCTCATGATATTCCATGGACAGCAAAATGTTGGATTGCAATTTAATATTCACCAATTCGAAAAGTTAATGCAAAGATTGAAATCAAAAGAATCACAATCACTGCATAAATCAATCCACTGCAATTTAGAGCACTTTCACTTGCTGAACCAAGGTAGCATCAACCATATTAACACACAAACTAGACGAATAAACCATTGAGAGGAAAAATACAGATAGATAGAGGAAGAAGGGGTCCGACATGATATCTACTCCTTAAATTTAATTACAAATTACACATAGACTAGAAGCAAATGCTTAAATCTTGTTACAGACTACTCAGGCAATAAGAGAATAACTTAACAACTTAATTTAACACTTCCCCAGCATCAGAAGCAAGGAAAACCATAACCGCAAATTGTCTTAGTTAAACAAAAGACGACGCCTCGCAGACTTGGAAAGATTCGGACTTGACACTCTCCTGTTCTCCTTTGATATCCTATCAACCTGACAATTGGAATCCTTGGCCAAATCTGCACCTGATTTTTCCTGGGATTGTACTTTGGCTGAACGATAAAATTCAGTAATACTAAGCTGAACCCCCTTTGATTTTGGTGATTCTAACTTCCCATTGGACTCTTCAGATCTCAAACTTGAAGTCCTTTTTCTTTTCAACTCTCTTCGCTCCTGTCAATTAAAGAACAAAGAGGATAATAACACAGCAGCTTCAGAGGCTCTTGATTTCTTAATATCATTGGTACAACAAGACCACCACAATGATGATGGAGACAACAGAATCAGTTATTTAATGTTTGTCACTAACTTGATTACTTGATAATAAATGTTCATTTACCAAATCTCACAGGGAAAAACTCAACCAGGAAAAAAGAGCATCTCTCATCATTATGTCAGGCCCCCTTAACATCCTCTGTTCTAGAACTTTGGTAAAGATAAAATTGCTCCTTGGTGCAGCCATCATATTTTCATTAATCTATATTGCCTAACTTCTAGACATCTTTAATAGGAGGAGGAACCTCCTCATTTATGATCACTTCAATCTGACTATACAACAATTTCCACCGTCGTTGGCTAGTTGTCAAATATAACTTTAATTTCAATAATGATTAAAGGAATACCCAATCCACCAGTAAATGCTAGATACTCTGGTCTTATCTCTACAAAGCCTACAATCAATTCCAATGTATCTAATATAGAATCCGATAATAGGAAAAAAATATATATATATATATATATATATATATATATATATACACGAGTGTGTGTGTGTGTGTGTGAGAGAGAGAGAGAGAGAGAGAGAGTTGACAAATTAACCAAAAGCACATACATTTTCTTGCAAAAAGTGGTCTACTTTTTTTGGAAAAGCAGAATGCACAAGCTTCATATTTTCATCCGTCAGCAAAAACCAGCAATCTCCATCAACATGAATCTGGGGGTTACTGGATTCATCGAGCAGATCATTGGGTTCATCAACTTCCATGAATTCTTCCAGATGCAAATCAGAGTCAACAGGGGCTGTATACTTAACACCACTGATCGCAGAAGCAGCCTTCTTCCACTTGACCACATAGGATTGATGTCCATATCTTATCTTCACACGACGAATAGAATCAAATTCATATTGTCCACACAACAAAGTCTGTACTGGATTTGTGGCCATTTCTCTCAAATATATAGTGGACAGCATTGGAAGCATCTTTTGCCGAATATATGACGGCTGCCAGGGCTGATGGTAAACCAAGAAATCAACTAGCATTTCAGTCATTGGGCTACCCCATGATATAGAAGGGCCATCAGTTGCTGCATAAAAATAAAAAAAGACAATAGTTTGTATAGAATTAGTTTAAGAAAAGAAAACCAATGCCTTATTGCAGTTCAAAACTATTAAGGAATGCAAACTCGAATTTCAGGCATCTAATAGCAATCCTACCAATGATCCCTCCACCCATAACTAAGGATAGACAGCTAAAATCCATTTGATTTAAAAAAAAAAAAGATAAATGCCGGAAGATGGATCCAGAATGCCAAGTACATGCAGTGCCATAAAGGTTATATAAACAAGGAGAAAACTAGCTATTCAAAAGGTAAAGGGTGAAATCATTTCAATTAAGACTTGCATAATAATCATAATAAAGCCAGATGAGCACATAGAAAGGGCAATGAATATCACAATGCCTGGACAGAGGGGATTGACAACTACCAAATATACCTGTAAAGGTACCATTATTCTCGCACAAGTACATTGTAACAATTTCATCATTTGGGAAATTTGTTTCCAAGGCAATCTTGCTGCAAACTTTAATCCACCAAGTTTCATGTTTCTTTTGTTCCTTTTCTTTTCGATTCTGTCATTCAAATACATGAAATTATCTTAAAGAATAAATAACAAAGTTTAACACAAATTAAAAGGTTTGAAAGTTCGAAGTATGATACAAGGAATTAATAGGATATGGGAGATGAAATTGCCAGCTATTGATTCAGCATATTAACACCCTACAAAACTAAGTGCAGTGTCAGTGAAGTTGTACCTTATTGCAGAGGGAGCAATTACATTTAAATCCATCTGGTTTTTTCAAGCAGCCCTCATTATTATCATTAATGCAGTATTCACAAGAAAACTTAAAATGAGCTCTCTTGGTGCCTGGATGCCCACAGAAGGAACAATGAGAAGATTTTACCATTGGCATGCTTTCATCTGAATGGGATACAGCATCCTCTGTAGATTTAATATCACCCCAATATTGCGGAATATCACCATTGCCTATTTTGTGTAAACTACAAGAAATTTCATTTTTAAGAAATACAGTCAATTTCTTAACTCAGTATCGCTTTACCAAAGATATTCTTCAAGATTAAAAATAACAATGCACTGATCTTTGGACCAATTTAAGAGCATACATATTTAATATCTCATCTTCAGAAAAATTTTGGACAAATTGAAGAGCTGTATCTAGCCCGATTCCTTGTACCCCATTTAAATCATGGTCATTTCCTATCAGAAGAGACATGGCTATCAAGTGCTTCCTCTTCAGCCCAAGACCAGCTTCAATATCTGATATACAGTAGCATTCAAATGGTTCCTGCTTACAACAAGATTCTCAGAATTACCAACTGAAACATAAGTGTCCATAATATTGAGATTCTCGCACTGGCTACACACAACTATTCCAAAATTCATTATACGAGGTATTGCTGAATGCTATACACATCTTTTATTTTCTTGCTAATAGGAAATCTCAGCCGGAACTTTGTATTGACAATTTCTACTGCAGACAGCTAATTATTAACTTCAGCCAAGCAAACATGAATATAATAAGAATGTTGAAAAATATATAAGCTCAATAACAACTCTCTCAATATGGTGCATGTGTTGGTATGGCAAGAAGAATAAATCAAAATGAACACAACATCATTCTTACGCATCCAACAAAAAGCCTAAGAGAGTGTTCTAATCTCTTATTTGGATATGCAACCTGAAACACTGTAAGGACATTGGAGCTACTAATAAGAATAAATAATTAGAGAGATCTCACAGTAAAAATGACAACTTTAAGCAAGTTTAGAACAAAACATGATGAAAGTTTTTTTTTTTTTTTTTCAATTTACTTTTAAGAGAAAATTTGAAAGTAAGAATTTGATTGTAGCAATAACTTCAAACTGCTGCTATAAATGATATTGAAAATTACAGAGAGATTATAAAAATTTGAGATTACCAATGTGAACAGCTAGATTGCTGCATAATCAAGTTCATAAATCTAATGAGCACTTCAGGAAAGGGGGAAAAAAATAGTCATATTAGTTAAACCTACTAGGGCTTACCTTTGTATTGGGCCTGATGCATTTTACTACGCATTTAGCTCCAAAAAGGAATGCATCACTATCAGCTGTAATGCACGCATCTACATAACCTTCACTATTTAATTGTGCACACAGTGCTTCAGCCTCTCCTTTTGCTTTTAGAACAGGCATCCCAAATAGTTCAAGCAGTTCCTACAAAGCACAGTTATTTGTGCAAACAAAATAACACCAATCTGTCAGATAAGGTATCCAAAGAAGCAATTAAATCACAATAGTTTCTCCAATGTAAGAACCACGGAGTATTAATAATTTATCAAGAACTAAGATGGAATTATTATTGCTTATACAATCTACAACTTATTCATCAAATGTTAAGTCTCAGTTAGAATGCAAGTTTAGCAAAAAGCTGAACCAATGACACAATACTTTGTCTTTCATGCTTCTTTATCTTTCCTTCATTGCAAGTATTCTGATCTCACTCTGATGGCAAAGCATATGTATTGTGATACCCTATTCCTATTTTCATGGCATAATATTGGTCTTATTTGATATGACAAGCAGACACTGTAAAAGAAAAATTAAACAAGCAATTCATGCTCCATTTACATACCTAAAACATGTAGGAGAAGCAAAGAAATTGAATCTTCAATTGCATAACTTCTGGGACTCATATGAAAAAGAAAACATGTCCAATATCTATTTGGAGAAAATGTGTAGAGTTTCTTTTCAACATTGTCAAATATAACACAATTGATTATACACACAAGTGATTTTTATCTTGTACAAAACAATTCAGGCACATACTAACTTCAGATTTCTCAGCAGCCACAAGGGGATTCAATACAAAAATGCACAGACAACCATAACACATTGATAAGAACGATCATGATAGAAGAATCAATTAACCAACCACACATTCTTGAACACATTTTAAAAATGTCTGGTTCCTCTCCACAAGGATGCCTTCTTCAGCTACAGGCAAAGTTGAAGAATCAATGGTAAAACGGTAAAACCGTGCCAACCTTGCCTGAGATTTCAATGGCGAAGGAGTCCCATCAACAACAAAGACTGGAAACGCACCAAACTGCAAAATTACAGACAGTGTTTCACTTTCATACCAAAAAATCCAATTATTGGCCTAAATACTAGTAGAGTTACATGCAAAAAAATCGCAGGACACTTTTATTCAGAAAGAAAGAATGGGCGGAAATGATCTCCAAGAAATCTTCATATGAACCCAAACGATCAACATAATCAATCTTTCCTTTCACTTCTCTTAAACCCTAATACCACCAAAAACCTCAAATTCAAATTCAAAGCGACTCATTTTCCTTTTTTTGTTTTTGTTGGTCAACCAAAATTAGAGACAAACAATAAAACCCTAATTGAGTTTTACTTAAAGTTAAAAAAAAAAAAGGTTTCATTTCTTCTTAGCAAATGAAAAGAAGGAAATGAAGAAAGGGTGAAAACAAAACCTTGGCGAATAGGTTAATGGTACGAAAGAATGTGAGCCTGAGATGGGGTTTAGGGACACTGTTCTTCTTGATTGCAGTCTCGTGTTGAACGATCCAGTACGAGAGATCCACTGCCACCCGTTTGTCTCTCAAGAAATCCAAACCTTCGAACCGGGCGTAGGGTTTTAATAAATCCCAGAACTTGCCTCCAACACCCATCACATTGAATTTGATATTAGGCTTTGGATTTTGGTCACTGGAATTGTGGCCGTTGTTCGTTCTTGTATAAATTTTACGTTAGGGCAGATTGAATTTGGGCGGGTACTTTGATGTTGGGTCGTTTTATACTATAACTGTCTAACCATGTCAACCGACAAAAAAATTTAAAAATGAGTAATTCCTTTCTGGTCCCTGATTATAAAAGACGAAGGAATGAGAAATACATTTTTCTAAACTAAAAATAAAATAAAATAAAATACCATCTTTTCACTTGCCTTACGTTCACAAATACATAGTAACTAATTAATTATATGTGTATAAAAAAATAGTATAAAAAATAATACATCATCATTGAAGATTAAAGAAAAAAAACTATAAGATAAAAACAAAAGTTCATTACAAGATAATTTTTTTAATTTTTTTGTGATTTTATAATCTCTCTCTCTCTCTCTATATATATATATAGATTGCCATATATATATATATATATATATATATATATATCATTATTCTTGATTTAAAAAGTTGTGAGACAAACAAATGGTAACTGCGTTATGTAAGAAGATGGAAAAACTATTATGTTTGATTAAAAAAATAAAATATTTCTTGAAAATTAATATTATTTGTTGTGCATCCAAAAGAAATAAAAACACCAGCTTTTAAGAACTTGAAAAAAATTCACGCAACTATTGTTACTGGGAAAAAATCAAAATTCTAATTTACTTTGTTAGAGTGATAATGTCACTAACATATAAAAAATATATATTTTTTCATAAGAAAATTTATTATTACACCACTTCTATTTTATCTTATGTTCATTCGACCACCATAAAATTCTAACATATTCTTTGCACCACATTTCTTTTTTAATTTGTATCAACTAGCAATTTTTGAACTAACACCGTTAAATAATTTAAACGAAATAACAATTTTACCCCTAAATAAATTAAAAGACCATTTTACTTTATAAAAACTTTGAAAAATAAGAAAATTATAATTATAAAAATACTCCTAAATTTAATAAAAAATAAATTCCACATAGAGGTGCTCAACTGATTTTTATTAAATTTAGATTTTGTAAAATTTTAATAATTATTTCATCAAAATTTTATAATTTTGTAAAATTTTAGTGAAAGCAACTAAATTTATTTAATAAAAATAAATCCATTTTTTTTAATAATGTAGGTGATTTTTATTAAATCCCAAAATTTTACAATTATTTTTATAATTATAATTTTTATTTAGATTTTTATTAAAAATAAAAATTCTAATTTTGGGATTTATTTTTATTAAACTTAGGGGTATTTTTATAATTATATTTTTTTATTTTTCAAAACTTTTATAAAATAAATTTATTTTTTAAATTTATTTAGGGGTAAAATTGTCACTTCGTTTAATTGTTTAATGATGTTAGTGAAAAAGTAGCTGATCGATACAAATTTAAAAAGAAAGGTGGTGTAGAGAACATATTAGAATTTTATAGTGATTGAATGAAAATAAGGCAAAACAGAAGTGATGTAGTGATAATTTTCCTTTTAATAAATTAAAAATTGTGTTTATTTGTGTATTAATAAATTGAAATATGTATTTTTTTTATATGTTAGTAACATCCTCATATTAACAAATTGAGAATGTTCTTGTTAGAAAATTTATATTTATATATATATATGTTCTCATTAGGAAATGATTACAATTATAATTGAACACTTAAAAAATGATTATATTGAGAATGCCCTCACGTAAACAAATTGAGAATGTCTTCATTAGAAAATGATTTTTTATGTATAAGTAGTATTATTTCCACGCACTTGGCATTACATGCCCATGCATGCATCTAATGATATAATACAGTTGATGTGAAATTATTGGCTGTTAGAAAATTTGATATTAGAAAAACAATGAGATAAAATTTGTTAGATTATACATTAAATTTTCTCAAACAAGGAATCGAAGTTAAAAAAAAAGAAAAAAAAAAAAGAAAAGAGGGAGAGAGAGATTAATTGTGCATGCAATATTTTTTATTTGAAGGCAATTCCCTGCAGCAAGGACTAGAACTACCGTTGAGCACCAGCCCTCATAGAAAAAATGCAGGAGCGCGGGGGAGGGAGGAGCCGACACGAGAACTCGTACAGCATCGGATCCATCGCAATGACTACTGGGGATCCACATATCGATGAGCTTAGATATCTGCCCGTGCAGTTGGCTAATACCATATGGCCATGTGTACACCTTCCTTGACCTGGCGCCGAACTAGTGGCCACAGCCACAAACCACAATCGCGTATTAATAATATTACCTGTCGGCAAATCTTTATATTTTATTTGCCCGGCCTCCTGAAGAAGCCTTATCAGAAATAGCAACTCAGGGCATGCGTGCTTTGTGTCCTTGCACGCCTACATCAACATCAGAACAAGAAGAATTAAAGATGAGAAAGAAAACGACACCGATCGAACATTCTCCGGTTAAAATCATCGAATGTCGTCATAACATACAGGTAGTTAATTAATGAATGCTCAGAGCGCATAACCATAAAATTTTTGGCAACATTAAATTGAAACTTGAGTGGCATCTTCATTAGGATTAGGATTAGGATTCAAGTTCTTTACATTTACAATACTGTTTACTTCTATGAGCAAATTAAATAGATGAATGACGAGTGAGATATACAGATCACGAGATCATTCCTTCTGGCATATATCTATGTGTACGCTCCAATATTGGCTCCATGGAACAAAACCCACGAGGCCAAATTAATACTCGTTAATTCACCAACACCACTAGCTAGCACACACCGCTTGATTTGATTACATATGTAAGATTAACACCGAGTCAACCCACGTATACTAGTAGTCTACTGTCTGCTCTATCTCTTTCAAACAATATACTTTCAAGTCCAAAATACGCCACATAAATCATAATCAATACAAGATCACATATATTATATGTGCGTGTGTGTGTATGAGTGACTGATATGTCTGCTTATTTGAAAATTCAAAAAATAGAAGCATCCCAGCTTCTACACTCGCTTTGTCATTTTATTTATTATTATTATTATTTTAAAGCTACAACCAAATAGTTACAGATATTATTAATCCTTCACTAGCAGAAGCACAAGTTTCTTATATAGTTCTTACCTGGAGATCTCAACCTAGAACTGCCAGAAGCTACCTCTCTCTTTCTCATTGTCCTTCTTCAATTCTTCCTTTATATTCGAGATTTAACCACCCTCTCACTGCTTACTACTTCACTCTCTGAAGTCTTACACAAAATCCTTTTGCTTTTGCTTAATTAACCATCATCAGGTCATCTTCGAGAAAGCAATTTTCAATGGAGCGTAGGCCCCGAATGCTTAAAGATTTTCTCATAGATAATGATTCCATTAATTCATGTTCTTCAAGTGGGTTCGAATCATTTCCTAGGAGACGCAGCAGCATACGAAGCCTTATTCAAAACGATGTCAGCGATGTTGCAAGTAATAGCAGTAATAAGGCATCATTACTAAGAAGCCGATCAAGAGCAGCTGCCTCAACAACAATCTCAGCTTTCCTAGCCATTATCAGCACCATCAAGACCATCCAACTCAACAATGTGGTTAAGGTTAAGCCCCCTTCAATTTTACCACGAATTAGCCTTTCACGCAAGCTTTCCTCAAAAAAGAAGAGCACTCCTACCAGAAAAGAAATAATTACTGATATCAAAATAACAGTCAGAGTCAAAGACATCATACGGTGGAAATCATTCCGCGACTTGGCAATGGACGATAAACCCCAGCCGCAGCCATCCGATCTTGCTTCCTCTCCTGATCATCAATGCACCACCACTACAACCACAATCGGATCCACCACCAATAGCACTCCGTCTCCATGCAGTAGTAACGGTTCCAGTTGGTGTGAAAGTGATTTTACCTCGGACTATTATTATTTACCGCCTTGGACCGGTAACTCTGCGGAAAACGACGCCCGCGGCCAAGTGGGTGAAAAATATTCACCGCGTGTCGGCAGCGATTGCGATTCGATGAAAGCGACAATTGAGTCAGCGGAGGGACCCGAGGTAAGCAATTATATAGTGTTTGCAAATCTAAAAAATATATCTTGTGTCTGCTGGTGAGGATCCTCGTGTGGGTTAGTTTATGTATATGATTTTGTCGGCTAGTCAGATTAACTTGGTTGACTTTGTCTGACTGTAAGGACTAAGGTAACGCGGTTAGCTCGTAAGATTAATTGCAGCTGCTTAATTTGTCTTATTAGAACTACTGCACATGCATGTATATAGTTAATTAATCACATGGGAAACAAAATTAAAGGGAAGGGAAGCTACTTGGAAACTAAAATCATTGATATTTTTATATGACGATTAAGTTAACACATGATATTACCTTAATTTACTTTTTTAATTCAGAGATGTAGACGGTTGGCTTATTTTTAAATCAACTAACACTTGCATACATAGAAGGTTCTTTAGTAGCTCTAAATTTTACACACGCTTGAGCTAGCTTGAGACTGTAATACAGTTAATTAGATGATATTGTCACAAGATATATATGATTAATTATGTGTCTTATTCAATAGGGTATATGTTAATTGTTGTGATCAGTTTGACTGATGCATGTTATATTACATTAATTAACAGGAGTTGCATGGCGAGGAGAAAGAACAACTTAGTCCAGTTTCAGTGCTGGATTTCGAGCTCCAAGAAGATGATGAAGATCATTCAGTCTCGTCTTTCGATCAAAGTCTTGCAAACCTAGAAAAATGGATGTCAATGGAAGAGAATGACGGAGATGATAGCTCTGCCGAGGAGGAGGAGGAAGAAGAAGAAGAAGAAATCAATATTGAAGTTGAAGAAAAGGCAAAGCTGCTGTTGAATAAAATAAAATCAACAATAAGTCCAACGTGGAATTGTGAAGACAGTAGAATTGTATCGGAACAACTATTGTTGGATTTCTTGGTAGAGGAATTGTCTGCAAAGAGAAATAACCAAGGTAGAATTAATGAGATAGTAAGGCAAGCGGAGGCGTGGATTAAAGGGGAAGACAGTGCCACGACATTATTAATTGATGATGCTGGGGATTGTATTCGAGATATGGATAGGAAAGAGAGTTGGAACAAATTTGAGGGTGAGCAAGAAGAGGTATCAATGCAAATCGAGAACACTTTGTTGAATCTTTTGCTAGATGACCTACTGCTTGATCTCTAGACTCTAATTCATGTCCTGAGGCACACAACTCGTGCCAAAGGTCAATTACCCTTAGAACATCGATGCTGCAGTTGTAGTTTTGTACAAGAACAAAATGAAACAACTATTCATTTATTATTTTTTTCGCTTGATATATATTATTTCCTTTTAGAAAGAAAGAATTTTACAATAAGTAATGCACCACATTCTGATCAAAGTTTGTGCCAACCTTGAGCATAACCAAAATCAATACCCAAAAAGGCTGTCATTAACTCTGTATAATAAGCCCAATCATGACCCAAAGCCACGCCAAAACTCCCCCAAACTCTAGCACGACTATGAGTTACCTTTAGAAAGGCCATCTGGATTAAGCTTTGATCCAACTTTCAACGCCAGAATAGAATCAAGCTCTTGGGGAATTTGCCAAGATCGAAAAGAATGCCCCAGCTTTATCATATGTCTCTGCGGAAGCCATAAGCAACAAAACCCAAACTCTCTTAGAAGCAAAGTGGCGCTCAAATGAAAGCAACAATCAACCTGGATTTTAGCAACCGAAGCCCGAAGGCCTTTCATCTTCAAACCGAATGGATTTCCACACATCTCCAAAAATAATAAAATAATATTTGGGCCTGCCTCTTTTATTCTCGTGCCCCAACCCAATGTAAGTAAAGAAATATCCGGTCCATAGTTCCCGCTTAGTACAAGCTTCATTTTAATCTTCAATTTTGTCCTGCCTTAAAACAAGAGCCGAGAACGGATACACTTGACATGAGACCCTCTTTTGGAGGCAAGTTATACAAACAATTATGGTACTAAAGCATTCAAGATGGTCACCACCATATTAGACCCTTTTTTTTAAAAAAAAAAAAAATTAATTAATTAATCTTTTTGTTGGAATTGGACACATGCTGGCTGGCATGCACGTCTTTAAATAGCAAATTGAATAAATAAGTGAAGTCAAATTTTGAGATTTAACGTGCGCAAATAACACAAAGAGTGTTCGGATGCCAACAACAATATTTCACCAACGTCTCATGCCCCACCGCGGCAGTCTCAAATTATCATTAAAAGCATCTGCATGACCAATTAACATATGAAATGCTTTAAGAAACAACTAAGTAGTCTTCTTTTCCATGTGGCATGATTGCAATTTTTTTTTTTTTTTTAAAAAAAAGATGGCATATAGTATTCGAAATGTTTAGGGCTCGATGGGCCCTCCAATCTGAATTTTAAACAGGCTTTTTGAATGACGTGATATTTTCCTTTCCTTCATTAGAATATTTCGATATCTACAACACCACCAAGTTTCCCTTCCTACCTCAATGTTCATTTTTCAGTAACTACTGACTTTCAATGGGACCGGCCGGGACGGCTACCAGGCTGATCCAATGCCTTGCTGCCGCGCACATGGCAAAGAGGCGAGAGTTTTGAATTGCTGCCATTAAATGAACGAACTTATTCATCGGTGAACTTTATGAACGCTTCGGTGTGCTGCTCGGGCAATTGAGGTAATTTTGGCGCGGCCCCTTTCATCTCTGTTAATAATTCACGTCTTAATTTCTGAAGTTAATTAAATTCGATGTGCCATTTTTTTTTTATTTCTTTTGAGAATTTTGTAAAGATATTCAAATTTGACCGGAGAGACTGAGATTTGAGAAACAATAATACTACACATTTTAAATTTTTTATTCTAAAAAATTATTCCAAATGATTTGTTGTCATATGCATAAATGAAGATATTTTATAATATTGCCAATAGCTTTCAAAAACAAAAACAAAAAAACGCATTTATCAAAACATAATAAATAAATAAATATATATATATATATCTCGACCACTAAAGTCCAGATCAGCTGCGGACAGCACTACGCATGAAACTAAATCAACCTTAGAGAATTGTCATCAACTTCACTAACCAGTAACCACACAGCCACTAAATTCTTTGATTTGATTTTGATACAAGTACACAAAAAGAACCATGCACTCGACCTTCTCGTAAAAACAACCCACCCATAAAATAAAAATACTCTCTCTCTCTCTCTCTCTCTCTCTCTCAATTCTCATTTTCCCGAAAATGAAAATTCCGAGAATATTTGCATTCGCATAGAAAATCACCTCCTCTTAATTATATTTTCTCATTGTCCCTGTAAATTTGCCATGCACAAGCTTTTAGTTTTTTTTTTTTTTTTAAAGGAGTTGTTAACGTGACCAAACCGATAATCTAAGTTGCATATAATAGCAGTGTTGATCAAGCTCAAAGTTTCATTTTTTAAAGCTCATGTTCGGAAGAGTGAGTGGTCAGAATAAACAAGAAAGGTGAAAATGAACAAGAATGAAGAGCAAACTCGGTCTCTGTTTGGGATTTCTCTCACAGATAGACCCAAATGGCAACAATTTCTCATTTGCTCTTCTGGGTTCTTCTTTGGTTATCTCGTCAATGGCGTCTGCGAGGTATAGACTATAGACTCTGTTTGGTTCCCAAGAAAGTTTGTTCCGTTGCCAAAAATTTATTTTCAACTGGAAACCTTGTTCGGCTGCGAAAAAAATTATTTTCAACTATAAAGTTTCAATTTTTTGCATCTCCGTGAAATGGTAACTTCGTATTTTGCATTTGTGGCATTATATTTTAGTTGTTCTAGTTTCATTTTCTTCTGAGATATTTTCTACTTTTATTCAATTCATTAGCTTTGTAAATTAACTATTACTCAATCTGCAGGAATATGTATACAATAGGCTGCAATTCAGGTATAAATAAATTCTAGTTTGGTACTTCTCTATTTTGGAAAAAAATTCAGTGAATTTCTTTTGAATTTTTTCCAATGATGATGATTGTCTCATGGCTTTGGATTTTTTTTTTGAAATTTTTTTCCCAGCTATGGTTGGTATTTCACATTTATTCAAGGATTTGTGTATCTTGTCCTCATTTATCTTCAAGGCTTCACCACTAAGCAAATGATGAATCCATGGAAGACTTATGTGAAGCTCTCTGCAGTTCTAATGGGTTCTCATGGACTCACAAAAGGCTCTTTGGCTTTTCTTAACTATCCTGCACAGCTTATGTTCAAATCCACCAAGGTACATACCAAATTCCATTCTCTAAAGCAGGTCACAACGAGTTTCCTACTCTTTTCTAGTAAATGAGATATGTTTTTTTTTCAAGAAAAAAAAAAACTTCATTACTCAATAATCAATTGCTTACATCCATAATATGAATCAACTTTTAGGCAATCTTTGATGATTCTTTTTGTTTTAATGATTCTGGCATTTCAGGTTTTGCCTGTGATGGTCATGGGAGCCTTCATACCAGGCCTCAGGCGAAAATACCCAGCTCACGAATATGTATCTGCATTACTTTTAGTTGTGGGATTGATCCTTTTTACCTTAGCCGATGCACAAACTTCCCCAAATTTCAGCATGATTGGCGTTATCATGATTTCTGGTGCTCTAATAATGGATTCTTTTCTTGGAAATTTGCAAGAAGCCATCTTTACCATGAACCCTGAAACCACCCAGGTGACTTAGCATGTGCTATTCTTTTGTCTTGGTGCTTAATTGTGAAGTAAAGGTGTTCATGGCAAAATTGTGACTCCTCGTTTAATTTAATATTTAATGTTGTCTCTATATGCAGATGGAGATGCTGTTTTGCTCGACCGTGGTCGGTTTGCCAATGTTGATTCCTCCAATGCTTTTGACAGGGGAGTTATTTAAAGCATGGAATTCTTGCTCTCAGGTAGCATTTTTGAAATAAATTCATTATATTTCCTGTTCACATGATCCATCCATTTTTGTTTAAAAAAGAATAATAATAAAAAAAAAAATCTTGTTCTGTTGTTAATCCAGCATCTATACGTTTACGGTGTGCTGGTCTTTGAAGCCATGGCCACCTTTATCGGCCAAGTTTCAGTCCTTTCCCTCATTGCCCTGTTTGGTGCTGCTACAACAGCTATGGTGAATCCCTCACACAAGCTTGAAGCTTTTCCCCAGTTCCATAACGTTAATATACTAACATGTGAATATGCTTGTCTAGTGAATACTCATTAATGAATATACTACAGCACATTTTGAATTTTCATTTGATCCTATCTTTGCAATGAATCTGATCACAGGTGACAACGGCAAGAAAGGCAGTAACATTACTATTGTCATACTTGATATTCACAAAGCCATTAACTGAACAGCATGGGACTGGACTTCTGCTAATAGCAATGGGCATCACATTGAAACTCTTGCCTGCAGATGACAAACCCATCAAGAGAACTGCAACATCATCTTTCAAAGTCAACATTCGGAAACTATCTTTTAGTGAACGTGAAGAAGCAGATGAAGAAAAAAGAGCACCGGTCTAAATTTTAAGAAATTTTTCTAATGAACAATGTATTTCTTTGTTTCTTGTTTCACCAGCAAACAGAAGAAATAATTACTAGTAACTTGTGTTCCTAACAACACTGATGGCCCAGGACGCACTGTTTTATGCTTTTAATTTTACAGGCGGTGGACCATTAAAAGTTTGATAGGCATCGTTTCGTTTGGTCCAAGAGTAATGCTATTCACAACCCTTTTTTTTTTTTTTTTTTTTTTTTTTTTGAAAGGCATCGTTTTGTTCACAGCCCTTTAATATCTATATAACACCACATTTAAATTCTAATATATGATATAGTTAACAATAACATCGGACACTGAAGAAATAAATTATCTCGTAATAAAAATTTTATTACGAAAAGATATGTTCATAAATTAAATAATTTATTTTAGATGACAGAAAAATATTCAAAACTTTATTGTAATTTTGTCCATTTTTATATTTTTCATCAAAGAAAGAGTTATAAATATGAAAAGTAGGCCTTGGCTATTATATGCGCATGTGTGATACATGAAAAGTAATAAGATATTAAAAAACACTTTAATTGTTTGGCTGTCGAGTGGCAGCCAAACATTATGAAACAAAGAAGCAAATGGGAGCAGCCGGTTGTCCCTTACATAATGATACTATTATTATTATTATTATTATTATTATTATTATTATTATTATTATTATAACAATAACAACAATAATAAATAATTAAGTTTATTCAAATAGAAAGAATATAATAATAAAAAATTAGTTTTATATTTAATGATAGTAATTGCAGGTTTGATGGTATTGTTTTCGTGTTCATCATACTTGAATTTACTTAATTAAATCATTGCAGGTAGGGTTGGCAAGTTATCCTAAAATTCACCAAAGACTTATGGGCTCCCGTTTTCGTGTCTTTGAAGGTGATTGATATAAATCATCAAGCTGAAGAATATGCAAAACTGGCACGTGAAATTTATAGGTACAAACATTTAAGCCATCCCAATATAATTCCAATCTATAAAACAATGATCAGTCAAAGACAACTTTTTTATGCTGAAATTGCATGCATGATTGGTTCACTCGATTCAATAATGACGTATCGGCCCCTTAACAGCCCAGCAGCTACTCAACTAATCATGTCAAATCGGCACAGATACGGTATCACTGTAGATTGCCTTGCAATTGCACACAAAGAAACACTCAAGGGTCTTTCCTACCTCCAGGGGGAGGGCTTGTTTCATAAAAATATCTCTGCCGGACACATCCTCGTGAAGCATTCACATCCTTAAATCTTACTTGCCTTTGCAGGAACCATGCACCAGCACAACATTTTTAACGACGACACTCGAAATTGGATTTCTTCGTCATCGTCTATCACTACTTGGGCTGCTGCTCCAGAAGTGGTGAATTTCGGTGACGATTACTATTCCTGTAAGTCTGACATATGGCTGATTGGGATCACTGCACTTCAATTCCCTTGCGGTGGACTTCCAGTCTCTCGTAGGCAAGATTTGGATATCATGACAAAAATGCTGATGAAACAGCCTAAATCAACCTCATTGCAAGTTGCTCCCAATGAGGACACCACCCACGGGACTCGTACGCTCTCAAAAAACTTCTGGAATATGGTCAAAATATGTTTAGCTCCAGATCCAGCAAAGAGACCAGCTGCTGAAGCACAAGTTCTTCAAGAAATGTGGCACTTTAGATGACTTCTTCAATACCGTATTCCTGTCATACGTAAACAGGTTCGCTTTTGGGAAGGCTTAGTGCATGATAGGGTCGCATTAATAAGAGCTTTCATTTTACAGCGTCGACTGTGCTTCTAAATGTAGTTGATATATGAAGTTGCTTCTAATTCAACTATCAATTTTTAATCCTCTTGTTTCTCAAACACTGAATGTATGTTAACTTAGATATCGAAACTCACTCACGTGTGAGATGGAGAATTAGAGATGAAAAGCAAAGGAGACTACTCAGGGTCCAGCCGTTTATTGGATTATGAAAACTGCAAGTCCCAAGATTAATTCATCAAAGCTGCAAACGTCTAATTGAAAGAACTACAAATTAAAGAAAAGGGAGGTGACTGGAAACATAATTACATGGATCATTGCATCATTGGACATAAAAACTCAAGAATAGCATTTTAGGAGAATCAACCAGAAGTCAGTTTCCTTCAGTTAGAGCTAACTGCAAGGCGTGCTCTGCTTCCTTCAAGAACAAAAGTGCAAGTTCCTTTTGCCCTCGTCTATATACTATACTTGACCACGTCTTTCTACTCATCTTGTGCTGGGTCCAGCCATTTGTCTCTTCGCTGCAGCAATGGCAAAGATTAGTTGGCCAACACTTTAAAAAGAAACTAATTCTGATGTTCGATTTTGTCATTGAAAATAAATGGCATTTTGTTATTCAGTCAGCAATGCTTCACACGTTAACAATTATAAAACGTTCAAATAAATCTATTAATAGAAGTTCAAAATAACAACAGAATCATCATGGTAAACTTTGTTACCTTGAATTATTCTCACAACTTGCATGCTGTCCCTGGCTTTCAGTAATGCAGGACTTCAATAGAAGTTCAGAATCATAATCCTCCATACCAGAACTCTCTTCTAGTTCCGTCAACCTTGCATTCAGAGTTTAATATAAGAAAGGTATTAAAGGAATTGGATTAATAAGTGGTAAAAAAACTATTTGCTTCTCTGCCACTGAATTACTTGTAAATCCACCCACTAACTTCGACAATTGATTTAAAAGAAGATAAAATAACAACATCGAGCTTGTTGGTGGACAGGAACCCAAAATGCCGGGTAAGGTCAAATAAATTAAAAGAAGTCTATGCACCCTTTTCACTCAATATATTCATGCGCAAAAGATTGATCTATTTAATTCCAATGAGCATAAAGGATTGATCCATTTAATTCCAATGGAGCATAAAGGATTGATCCAGTTTATTCCAATGGGCTTATTGATCTTGATTTTGACAACAGAAGTAATAATAAACACAATCTATAGAGAAAAAGACAAATGAACTACCAAGTGCACTAGGGCAAAAAAGATGAGTTTGCATTGTTTGCCTATTTCCACCTAGTTTACCATTTTGCCAAGTGCTTAAACCAAATATGACAATGTCAGTAATTTTCAAAACTTCCTAAAGGTTCCGTAAGATCCAACTGTGTTTCTCTCTCTGCGTGCACCTCACCCTTTTTTTTTCTCTCTTTTCCTCTCAATTTGGCTTGACTTCAGTATCACACACTCAGTACATCTCATCATGATATACTCCTGAGATAGCCAGCAAGGCAGCAGGAACCACAAGAAATGGAATCAATCGAAAACACTAAGGCAAGCCCATTTCTTAATTTAGTATATTTCTAATTTACCAGATTGTAACCATTAGTAAGTTGAGGTTTCTGGAGATTACTTAGCTTGAAGAAGATCAACAAGCAACTGCAAAGCTCCAGAATCGCCACAAGTCTCCCATACTGCTGCTCTAACTTCCGCATCCGATGGTTGCCTCTCCCCTCCAGAGCCAACAAGCTTTTGAAAATCAATGATGGATCCAATCAGGTGAAGGAACCAAAACATAAATGATTCAAACATACACCCATTTGTGACTCTAGTACAACTAAAAATTTCCATAGAAGTAATGCATTTCACCAACTGTTTTACAACTAAACCAATCACTAATAAAAAAAGGAAACCTAGCATGTATAAGACTGTTGCCAAATTATGTACTTTCAGAAAAAAGCAATCACTAGTGAAAACTAAAAATCACTTTTCACACAAAAACCAAACCAATATACAATTGAAGCCACTTGAATGGAGACATTGTTGGGGAACACTATTTGTAAGCACGAGAACAAACTGATACAAACTAAAAAGGCCTGCACATTCAGTATGGAAAAAATAACAGAGACACCAAAAACAATTTTGGAAGAAAAATGCAAGAAAGAAGCTGCACCTCTTCTAGCAATGAAGAAACTTTAGAAATCTCATCTTCCTGCATGGCAATGGTCCTCAATGCAGTTAAAAAATTCTCAGGAAAAACCAGCTTATTTAAGTAAGAGGGCATCCTCCGCTGACCACTCCAACTGAAACTGGAGATACGATCAACTTCCAACTTGTTATCATTGTTTCCATCTTTTGGGTGGCCAGCTGCAAAAAATCCATGTTCCAGCAACGATTTTGGTAATAGACACCGCAATTGAGCCTTCTGTAAACTCAAATCATTACCATTGAAGCAAGTTTGAAGAGAAAAACTTGAAGGCGAAGAATGTCCATTGATGTGTAAACATTTGTTAAATGCATCTAAAATTAAGAGTCTTACAATAAATAGCTCATTAACAACTGACCTGCTCTTCGAGAAGCAGTGCCTTGGAGTCAGAAAGCGGAATGCTATGAATTGCCTCCGCAGGATAATGGATCTGCATGGATCACTAATAAGTATCAGATCCTTTGAAAAGCTATCAAGCATATTAAATCATACAAATAGATGTTAAATATCTGTCCTAGTAAATTTAAATACCATCAAATAGTCATCTGGATTATTGTCAATGACAAACCCATAAAGGTACAATAATTCCTGCAACAACACAAGGCAATGGCAATCTTTTAGAGAATACCGGGTAAAGGTGGTGTTGCACATCCATCAATATGAGAAATGTGCAATAGAAACACAAAAAAAGGTTTCTTCAAACAACTTATAATAATCAAGCCAAGACAACATCAAACCTTGAAAAATATATATATATATATATATATATATATATATATATATATATATATATATATATATATATAAAACTTATATTTATAGTTTAAATTTAACCAAAAGAAATATCAATGGGCAAGGTGATCAATGCAAATCATACAGATGTTTCCAGATTACAAAGAGAAGTTGACATTGTAGATCCCTTGGCTTGCTTATCAAGAACACAGTACAAAAGGGGGGTAACTACCTAAAAGTGACCAACGTGCTAAGAGGCAGTTAAAGAATGGTGTTGCCAATATGTTAACACAAACATGAAAGGAGGAAATAAAGCTTCTGAATGACAAGGAAAAGTACCTCATTCCCTTTGTTACCATAACTTATGGAAATCTCTTTCTCACTGTGAAAGGAACTTCGTTCAACTTTCAAATTAGATAAAATAAGTGTTATGACATCAGAACCGGAACTTAACACAATATAAGTATAAACCAACTTGATCAGGAAGGGTAACAACCAGAAAGAAGGTACATAGAGAAAGGAACTCCAGTGATTAATCCTGTTCCATCAACTTCCCATGTTGCTGCTGCCTTCAAATCTAAACAGCCATGCCAACAGTGAAAATGTGTGAGCTTTAAATCTAGTTCTCTTCTTAAATACAAATAACTTCACAGGTATGTGAGTATAGAAGAAGAAGAAAAGAAAAAGAGGAAGCAATTTGATTTTAATTGGAAACTCAAAACAGTTTTCTATATGAGTTCTTTGAACTTGCACCAGAAATGTATAATTTCAGGAACCTCAAGTAATTTTATAAAAGTTAGCGACGTCCATGAACATAATTATAAGGAAATTTTTTCTTAGACATCCCCAAAAAAGTTAACATCAGGCAATTGCCATGCTTCAACATGATTCGTGAGATTTGTTTAAGATATTGATCAAACAGAAACAAATTGATAAAGTAAAAACCTTTTAACTTTTAACTCGGTGTCAGGAATGCATGGACAAGATGCAAGGCCGTCATATGTAGTAAGAAGACAGGGAGATTGATATATGTGCTGCATGCTACTGGTGCATGTCAGAGGACATTGTAAACCATGTCAACTATGGTAAAGTTTTGAAATAACATACAGAAAACTTGTATGAAGTTAAAAGTAAATATAAGAATTGGCATTCAATAATAATATTGGCAAACTTTTCCACCATACCATGGTTACAAAAGTCAATGCCAGGGACTAGACCCTCTATCCAGAGAGTCTCTCCTTGTGTTGAAGTAAGGGTGGAAGTTGCTCCATTGACTTGGCTATTAACCCTTTGAGCTTCATTTTCTAATATAAGAAAACATAATCTTAGTTCAGTAAGAAAGATGCGATATTATGACTCCCAAAAAATCCAACGTAATGTCATACTGAATAAAGGAATTATGCCATAAACAAACAGAGAGTGAGAACTATAAAGTATCCAACTCACTTATGTCATTCAGTCCATTAATCAACTCTCCACGTGAATTATGATCATTGGAAAGCTCAGCACTGTTGTTAATTGAGTCATACTTGTTCAGATCTTCTTGATTTTGTGGAAAAACATAGGAATGTGGAAGAGGAATATTCAGCGCACGAGTCCAAAATATAGAATTTGCCCTGTTAGATGACAATTCTCAAATATTAGCCACCAGAAAATCGAAGCATTATGAATGGGCATAACTCAAGGATATTCATCATATAGGATGATAACAAGAAATCTTTGCTAAGAATTTGCGTACCAAAGGAAATCTTCAAAAGAGACCTCACTGGCAAAAGAAGCAACAGAATTACATTCATTTAGTACTAAGCAGTAGGATGAATAAATGGATCTGTACATAAATCTTCAACACTGAACATCTGAAAAAGACCATCTGGACTGAAAAAGGTCCAAGGGATCATGTGGAACAATGAAAAGTATTATACTACACTAATTTGTGGACATGACATCAGCTGCAAAGACTACAATATGAACTCTTCTACAGATAACAGAGACAATACCTGCTAGTAATTATGGTATACATGACCGCCTACCCAGGCAGTGTTTAACTCGAGAACCTTTGGATAAAACTAATAATTAGACATGGTAGATCTTAAAATCAGCGATCACAGTGAAAGAGTAGAACTTTAGAGGGAACCACACCTAAGTTACGACCCAGCTATCAATCAATCATCCCACCCACAACCTCCCACCACAAATAAAATTCAATAACATCTTTCTTCTCAGTCAGAACAATTAGAAACAACTAATATTGCCAGATCAAAGCTGAGACATTGGAAATTTGACTGAACAGCATTACGCAAAACCCGAACAAATTAAGGCTTCAAATATGCAAGTCATGACAGCCTGAGTTTAAGCAAGCAAGGGAAAATTCCCAACTGGAATTTTACATCAACAAACTAACCACCAACCACAAACTTTACATCATACCCTGAAGTTATGTTTCACACCAAGTTTCCATAAACTGGGGATTTACTTGGGCTGTCACTAACATAAATTGACTAAACCTCATCTAAAAATGGTATGGAGTTGAAAAATATTAAACTGAACCCAAATGGACTTGAATTACATAACTTGCATGTGCCTGCATTAAGAACTGGATGGAAAAATAAATACGTTCCTGCTTTTTAACAATAGAAAAAAAAAAACAACTTTGCAAATACCTTTCTGAATCCCCATCCAGAACTAAAAGTTTCTTCACCAAGTCCTTCACTTTGTCATCATACAAAGTTAACAAATTTTGCTTCTGTAACATAAACATGCTCTTAAGAACCCATATAATCCACACAGAATATACACTTCATTGCTGACACTGTTACTATTCTAGACTACAAATGAGCAGAAATGATAGTTTGGCTAATGGTAGAAAGGAAATATACTGAAAGAGAAACAACATAGATCTGAACTCCATCCTAAACTCAAATCAGTTATATGATTTAAGTCTAGAACAAATGGCATGCAAATTGTTTGCAATAATTGCCGATTCTATTATCATCACCTATTTAGGGGTAACATCTAAAGTTAGGTAGAAGCATTAACATAAAAACAAATGTGTATTTGGAAAAGCCATGGAATAATATGTCACCAGTCTGATTGTGCAACATTTTTTTTCGCTAAATCTGTAGCCTTGATAGGGGCCATATAAATTGTTTCTTTCTGCAAGTATTAAGTTCCCAAATTCTTAAAAAATCACATTTCTCTGATGGCATAATGCTAAATGCTGCACATAAGAATCTTAGCCATCCAATTTCTAGGAGTTCTTACCTGCAATTCAGTTGCGCGATACAATGTTGTCCCCTTAAGCTCCAAAAGCTCATCATCTGTGAACCATAGTGGATTTCCAAAAGTAGTAGGAAGCATATCAAGATACCTGGTATAATCCTTTCAGCCCAAGTGAATCTTGACAAGTGAAAAATACTAAAATATATTAACTGAAATCATCAAAGTAAAACTATACATACGGCTTCCATGAAGAGTTCTTACGGAGGCGTTCCACGGTTAGGAACAAAATCATCAAGAACCTATCATCTACTTCTCCGTCTTCAAACATTGCCCTACATTCTGGGCCAATAAGAGGGTCTTGCAATACTCGCATTGGTGTTATAGCCAAATCTAACGGAACAACTAGTAGGACCCCTGTTAAAAGTGTGCATATTATGCTCAGTTTTTATCAAATGAACCCTAACGATTTTTCAGATGAAAGACTGCTTTAAAATTGAATTATATTTAAACACAAATTAATTAAAAGTAATAAAAGAATTACCGTCAGAAAATTCATTCGATGAAAAGATACCGAATCCTTTACTTTCATCACTGTACTTGATTTTGCAGCCACGTAATTCAACTTTATTTACCTGAATTTCAAATTCATCGGCAAGAAAGGAAAATAATTAAATTAGCAATTCCAAACACTGATTAACACTTGAAATGATAAAACAGTTTTCTTCTTTTTTTAACTTTTAGATTTCTGTGAAGCGAAACAAAAATTGGAAATAACTAACTAAATTAACCTGCAGCCATTGAAGGAAAGGTTCAAGTTTTGCTTCTGTTGAAATTTCCATTGCTTATTCGAACTGATCCCGGACCGCGGTGAAGGGTTTTAAGTTAGGGGAAGTGCTACCTTAGTACCTTACAGCCACTCCTGCACAGTAGAATAAAAAGTGGCCCAAGTGGGGGCCTACAGTAATTTTGTGAGGGTGCCTGTAAGGTAGCATTGTCCGTTAGAAATTGGGAACACGCTGCGTCGTCGTATGATTATGCGAAATATAACCAATAGTTAGTTCGCACGTCATCAAGAGAGCGCAATGCATTCGCAAAATGGAAATTAGCAAAGAGTCACGTGGCTCTCGTTTTGACGTGGCAAGGATTTGAGTATTAAATTTGAATTAAAAAAAAAGTTATTATCGACCCTTTATTTTTTTATTTATTTTTTTGTTATGGTTATAACTATTTTGGAGCCGAGAGCACAAATTACGTTCACACACGTAAAGTGATAAATAATAAAAAAATTATTATATATTTTATCACGTGGTTATAAAAATGTGCTTCACCTTAGAGCGATTTTAACATGATCGAACTCACATATTTTTTAAAATAAATTAAGGTGCTAGCTAAAAACATATCTTGAAATAAGAGTAGACAATTACGTCCTTGACTACCAATTGACCCGCACAAATTTTTTAGCTGATTATTTTCATTTCCACGAATATTCTTTTAAAATTCTCACATTTATGAATTATAATTATCAAAATTACGTAATAAATATGGTATTTTGAAATCTGAAGAACAATTACTAATACACATAAAAAAAAATTGAAACCATATCGAAAGAAAGAGTAAATTTGTGTTATAATTATTTTCAAACAAATCATGGTCTGTGCATGAATCTGAAAGTTAGAATTGGGAGGAGAAGCAATGTTTAATATATTTTTTTCAAGTGTATTAAATCATCTGGTATCTGAAAATTAAATTGGGTCTTAACTAATCTAAATTCGAGCCGGATATGGCCACCAAGCGGCAAAGCTCTCTCAACAAGTATTGGGCCCAGTGGCAGACCCATAAATTAAAATGAGGAGGGGCTTAGTTCAAAAAAATTTATTTAACTTTGATTTTTTAATGTTCACTCGAATATATTTTAAGTCTTATAAACTCAAATTTTATTACTTTTTTTAAATTCTAAATAATAATAGTAATAAATTATTATTTTTAAATGCGTGAAAATATCATTTTTTGAAATAGTATTTTAAATGCGTTAAAATATTATTTTTCGAAGTAGTTTCCACAAAATATTTTAAAAAATAAAATAATGTGGCTAATGAGATTTGAATCAAGGTTTTAAAATCATTAAATAACACTATTACCATTAAACCACAAGTCTTTTAATATATGAAAAATGTGTCCAAATTGTTTTATTTAACTTTTTCAGAAGGGGCTTAGGGTACATTTAAAAGAAAACTTAATGGTCCGGGGGGGCTGAAGCCCCTACTGGGCCTTAATTGAGTCCGCCCATGATTGGACCCCGACTAATCCAAACTGGGTAAGACCACTAGAGCGGCAAAGTTCTCTCAATAATTATTTAGCACAACTGTATTCTTGAATCTCAAACCAAATATTTTAGTTAAGTTAGAACAGTTTTATACCAACTGATCTATGTGTTTGTTGGTTAGCAATGTACAATATTTGAAAGCATGGCATTTCTTCCGCCGTGTCTTGAAAACATAATAAAATAAATTGAAGAAAATGTTCAATTCACCGTGAACTCAGCTATTATATATTTAGAAGGGGGGAGAGTGGGGGTATAGAACTATTAAATTTAGGCTAATGCTAAGTTACATGAATATAACATATGGGGATCCTTAAATTTATTCTGTTGTGAAAGGGTCAATTGGAGACCAAGTAAGAAAATCCCAATTCAAAATGTGTAATTTCAAATCTTTGAGAATTTACCTTGCATGAAAAGATCACATAAGCTAGTCCGATGTAGTGCCGAAGAATTTTTAATGTATATTAACACTTCATATCACCCCGACTTGATTTAAAATTTTCCTCCACTTTTCCTGTAGTCTTGACTCACAAGCATGCCCCATAGACTTGACCGAGCCACTATTTATGTGGATTATGTGTACTAATAATAACTACCCCAACTAAAACTGATAAAACCTACAATTATATTAATATTAAATAGTTCATTGGAATAGTTTTTTAAATCTACAACAATCAAGTATATACTTTTTTTTTCTTTTTTGAAATATCTAAACTATTTCAAACATCTTTTTATTTACTATTAGATTTTGTAACTTAATGAAAGCACGTCCGTCCAGAAAGTTGAGGGAAACAAGTTTAAGTTGTACTACTAATTAAAAATTGGTATTAAGACTTTAGTTCCCCTCCTATAAATAGAAGATAATTAGGATTTTAATTTCCCTCCTATTGGTGAGTTATGAGATTATGAGATAAATAGAAAATTTGTCATGTATGTTATGAGATTATTCAGTTATACCAAGTAAAACAAATAAAGAAGTGACAAATAGTAATAATATACTTATTACAATTAGCACTTGGTACACTATTATTTGATGATAAAAGATTTTACTATAAAATAAAAAATAGTGTTATACATTTTAAATTTTTATATGAAAAATCTATATTATTTGATAGTATTTATCAATTAATTGATAAAATAATATAATTAATTCACTTAAATTTTATAAAAAATATCAACTACTCAATTAATTCATTTAAAATAAAATTTACGGTGAAAAATTTAAAATACCTATCGTTGTTCTCAAACAAATTTCGTTTTTGTCCATAATAAATTTTGTACTAGGTATTGTACTAATTTCATCATAATTCAACAAAGAAACAGTAGAATTAATTGACAGGCACTGTTAACGATGACGTGGCAAACCAAGATGAAGCCACGGTGTGAGTCCGCAACAGACAGCATTGTAATATGACAAAGAGCGGCGCTAACACAAGCTCTAAACAAGACCAAACCAAAACGTTTAAAAAATGACGATGTATCATCGGCATTGACGAGCCATAAGTGATATGCAAGTTTCTTTTCGCTCAAATTCTCAGCAGATCTGGCGAAGCCGAGAAATCGAAACTGCCAGAACGACGCCGCTGCCTCATCTCCTGTAATCAAACACTTCAAAAACTTCTCAATTTAATCCATGAATTCAACTTACCCAATCTAATCAACCAAATTTACCGATCTATCAATCTTTTTTTCCCCACTGATTTCGTTCTTACCTTTTTAGTTACATTGTAAATCTCGAATTTACATTTTTCAGACGCACAGTAAATAATATAATATTTTTCTGTAAATCTCGAATTTACATGTTTCACACACATAATATATAATATAATATTTTTCTGCTTGTGTTGCTTACAGTTAAGGCAGTTAGTGGAGTGTTCGCAAAATTAATAAGTTGAAATGAAGAGTGCAAGTTCGCCGGTGCACAGAGCTGCGATATTGCCGTCTCCAATCTTTTTATGGAGGTTCAAGGTGTTTTGTTTTTTGTCGCTTACCATTACTGATTTATTTTGTCCAATCACCAGTCTTGCTAAGCTTGATTTAACACATTTATTATTTTCAAGTCATCTAATATTTAACATACACCAGAAAGGAAAAGTCACCAAGGCTGCATTGCTTAGCTTGTACTTTTCTGGAATTCGCATTTGTTTTCACACCAGAACTTCGGAGTTCAATATCTAATGTAGACTGTTTTTCCAGGTGATGTTGTTTCTGATATGGGGCATTGGTTGCTGCAAGGTCAGTGGTCTTACTTGATCTCATTCTTCTGTACTACACAGCTTAGGAGGCTGTGCTCACATAGTTCATAGTGGAATTATTTGGTTTTGGTTTGACAGATTGGATGGGAATCTGTTCTGAGAATGGGAGTAGATTTGCGGGATTTGTTCTTGTATGAGGCATTCTTGTATTACAACCCTCTCCTTTTGGTGGTGAGTTGGCATTTATCTATTTAAGAACAGGTTCCTTCTAGATTTAAGATCTTCGTACAACTTTTTGTGTTCGACTTTTTGGTTTTTCTTGCAGACAATGATGGTTTGGCTTTGGGGAGTGAACTTATGGGTCTTCTCGCAGGGCAGTGCTAATTACGCGAAAATATTTGATCTCGATCAAAACCACCTCACTCACCACGAAATTTGGAAGGTACTAAAGCTCTTCCGGTGATACCTTTTTCTCTGGTGGTTACATTTACAGCAAATGCGGAAAGAACCTCATTTAGTGCTGAAATTCTTGAATTCTCTTGCTTGAGCCTTAATTTTTTATGCAGAACAACGTGTCCTCAGTGACTCTCTTTAGTTTACGTGAAACTCAAAAGCAAAAACTTTTTATTGCTCAATGAATGAACATGTAAATTGAGTAAATGATGCATATTGCTGCTACTTTTCAGATTATTACAATTTTTAAAAAATTAAATAAATAAAATTACCTAGTGTAATCTATTTTCTTTCTTCCATAGCATGTCATGTTCAGGCATGACTGACTTTCTCCTACAATTAACAGTTTCTGATTTCTAACGTGCAGTGTAGTATTTGGATGACAATTATTGTACCAACTAGCATGACAGCATACCTTTATCTGTATTCTCATGGAGAAGTATCATTGGCAGCGTCACAACCTGTGTAATATCTGCCCTGTTTCTTGTTTTGCTGCTATTTCGCTATCCTTGAATATTTCTTCCTTTTTCAGGAAATAGTTAAATCTTTCTATTTCGTATGCTTTTGGTTTCTTCTCCTATACTAATGCTTTCTGCATTGAAAAGAATGGCCCTAATCTTGCCTTCGTCAAATGGTGCATCTAATTAGTGGCGCTAAGCTTTTATGTGTACATTGCAGGTACTCTTGTATATTGCTATTGCTATAGTTCTGATTTTCCCCTTTGATATCTTCTACTTGTCATCTCGTTACTTCTTTTTAAGGACTCTATGGCGGATAGCTCTTCCTCTGCAGGCAAGTTGATGATGTAGTTTCAATCTAGTGTCTTTTATTCTTTTTTTTTGTAATTCCGTTTGACTGACAAATATAAAAGAATTTACTTAAAACATCTCTGGTCAACTAAAAAACACCATACCTTCAGTGTTCTTTCGCATTTAACATAGTCATTGAATAGGATGAATCTTCGCTTTTCAACAGGCAATTACATTTCCTGACTTTTTCTTGGCTGATATTCTGACCTCGATGGCAAAGGTATGGGCCTATAGCCTTGTTTAGCAAATATGCTTATATGCTTTCTATTTATGTGCAAACAATTGTCACATGGGAAATACAAACTGCCATGCTCTCATGTGCTTTCTCAACCTAACCTATAGCTATTTTATTGTGAAAATTTGGATATAAACATAAGATACATATATTCTTTCTTGTTGCTTGTAATTTTTAATGTTGTGCAGGTGTTTTCAGATCTGGAACGTTCAATCTGTCGAATGGTTCATCGACAGGTTAGTTTTCTAATATTGGAGTTAGACTTTATGCAAATTATTTTATAAAAAATCTGTTGTGTATCTTTTGATACTACTAATATGAACCATGCTGCTGCTTCTATTTTTATCTTTATTAGCTCTAGTTAGCAATTTGTAAACGCAACATTTTAGTACTCGTAGGATTCAAGTCAGAGAGACTAGAGAGTATAACTTTTTGGAGTGCGTGGTCCGAAAATAATCTTTCCCTCCAACGCAGGTAGCCACAATTGCCTGGTTTGAGGCGGATTCAGTTTGTGGTAGTCACTCAATAGCAATTCCACTGGTGCTTGTTTTCCCTTATCTCTGTCGTTTATTGCAATGTCTTCGTCAGTACAAGGATACAAAGGAAAAGACAACCCTTTTAAATGGTACTAACTCTCAGTGACCTATTTTTCCTATAACTACTATCTATTAATTAATTTATATTTTAATAAAATTAGGATAGCAAATGCTACATTTTTTGTTCGTGTTAACCATGCAGTTGGAACTTTTTTTGCTACATTTTTATCAATATTTAGAGGAATAATCTCCACATAATTACATAACTTTAATTTTGTTAGCTTTTGTGGATCTAAGCTTATAAATATTTGTATCTAAGGTAACTGGATATGCTCATTCATGATTGCAACTTGTATTGATATTTTCTCCATGGCCATAATAATACGTTAACTCTTTTGGCTTGTGATTTTCAGCTTTAAAATATTCAACGGCAGTCCCAGTGATTTTTCTTTCAGCCCTCAAATATCATGTTTTCCCTCATAAGTGGTCATCCGTTTATCGCCCACTCTGGCTTCTCTCAAGTGTTATCAATTCACTATATTCATTTTACTGGGATGTAACTCGAGATTGGGACCTGAGGTATGCTAAATTTTTCGTATTACCACAAAGCTTTTGCAAGAGCATTTATGCTTGGGCAGGTAGGGGAAAAAGAAAAAGGATGTGAAGGAGATCCCTAAGCAGAAAGATAAATCTTACAATTTTTGTTTTTTATGGTACCAACAAAATTTACATTTCTATAAATATACAGTCCTACAGTTTCACCATAAAAAGGCATAATGTGAGAATTAGCTTATAATTCTTTACCTCCTTACTTAAGATACCAAGAGAAAGAGTAAGTGACAAGCATCGCCAGTTGTGAGTTTTCAATATTCTCATGATAATTAACACGTGTTTACCTTGTTTCTCAGTGGCTTCTCTAGGATTTTCAAGTTCAACAAACCAAGTTTTTTTTCCAATCTGTTATATGGACGACAATGGGTAAGATTTGTACTCATCTTAATTGTATATACTCTGCCACTAGGCAGATTAATGCCTAATCAATTTTTATTTGTGAATGATAGATTTATTTTTGGGTTATTGGAAGCAACTTGATTCTGCGTTGCACATGGACGTACAAACTCTCGGCACATTTGCGCCATAACCACCTGACTGTATTTGCAGTCGCCGTCCTTGAGATGCTGAGGCGCTTCCAATGGATATTCTTTCGAGTAGAAAGTGAGTGGAATAAAATTACTAAGTCAAGCTTCCAGCTTCCAACGAGTGAAATGCTAAAGGAAGATGAGAAATTAAAATTACTTGCCTCAACTAATCACGACATATAGAGTACATAGACATCCCACCTGTTCTCGTCTCCTGCCTTACAATATAGCATCAAATTAAATTCATTGTTTGGACTGATGAATATTTCAGTCGGAAACATTTTGCTGCGTCTCAGTGCTGTCTTGTAAAAGCTTATCTTTGCTCAAGAGAGAATTCAACACACGGCATTCTAGGATGATGGATAGACCCTAGCTATTCTGGGGTCCAATTTTTTCAAAAATTATGTAAAACGATTCCGTTCCATGAAAAACCTCTGCCGATAGTTTTAGTTCCTCGTATACAATCAAAATGGTTCTTCTTCCAATAGGATGAAATGACAAACAAGTTTGTTGAAACTTTTCTTCTGAGATTTAGTGAAGCATGACAATGTAGTGGGGATCTAAATTAAAAATCAAATGTCAGGATTCCTAAACTTATTGATATGCGCGTATTAGTTGCACTTTTCAGAAGAATAATGCTTGGGACGGGAGGAACCCAAGCAATTTCCTTGCTTTAATACAAAATTAAAGGAATCATGATGCAAAAGAAAGAAAGAAGTGTTTGTTTTTTTATTCGTCGGGTAGTTATAATTGGCTTCAACTTTCAATAAAGTACAAAAAGCAAGAAGGGTAGTTTGGTAAGCAACAACAGCATCGTTCGTGCCCATAAACTGCAAGTTCAACTTCCCACCATTAAAACCGCCAAAACTGACCCCTGGATCACACCTCTCCTGCTCTCAACTTCCCTTTCTTTCTTTCTTTTATTTATTTAAATCCCCCCCCGGGGAAAACATTCACCTTTATCTGAAAATTATCATTATTCATTCAAATAAATAGATATGGCTTGCAAGCTGTGCTCTCAAAGATCAAGCTCTACAGGCACAGGCATAGGCATAGCTGACGCGGCAACTTCGTTGTATTACTGTGCGTTTGTCTTAGTGGGTATTCTATTGCTAAGCAGTTGCAGCTCCTCCAGCAGCAGAGATCAAGATAGAGATACCAGTGTATCAATCGAAGGCACCAGCCGGATGGTTTTGAACAAGTACGAGTACAGCCGACCGTGTGATGAAATATATGTAGTTGGTGAAGGAGAAACCCTACACACCATCAGCGATAAATGCGGTGACCCTTTTATTGTTGAGCACAATCCTCATATTCATGATCCTGATGATCTCTTTCCTGGGCTCGTTATCAAGATTACTGCTCCTCCTTTCTAAGCACTACTTTATTGAATGTTAAGCTAGTTTCCTAGCGACAGCTAATTCCTAGATTGTTTCTATGCGTATATGTACTCGCAATTGTTATCATCTGGCTATGCATATACACAGATGAAGTGTCGCAAAATATTAAAATATACTTTTCATGTATTTGTAATTCTGTTTGTCGAATCAAACTTTTTGAGTAGTCTTCGTAGACAAACTGAAATTGAAAAAGGGAGGAAAAATTGAATTAACGTGTAGGCATAAACAAATCATTGTTAAAAATTAGTTGGACCATAATAATAATCTTGAATCATCAATTTTGAACGTACTGACTAAGGTTATAAAATAAAATTTGAAATGCAATATTGGTAAGTTAACCATAATGCCTAAAGTGGGTATAATTTGTATGGAATCTTCAAATACTTGCACCATCGATCTTTTTGGGTTTTGCAGTTTTAATCGGTTGTCTGTGATAAAATACAATAAGAACATATTTTACATTTGTGAATAGAATGATATGATGTTAGTTATTATCGAAATGATAGTTAAAAGAATAACATGAAGGAAAAATACGTGTTGTGTAAGTTAAGATAACATACATATACGGGTAGGTGTCTTCTTCCTCCTATCTTCAACGTAAACTCAATTGAATATGAGAGTGTAGCCAGATACTTTCCTGGAATTGTGTTTAAATAATTCAAGATAAGATCACATAATGGAAACTTGAAGAGCTTGAGGATGTGAGATTTTGAGTCATATTTCCCACTTGATTAGAATCTGAACTGAAAATGACATAGACAGACGACAGTGAGTGGGGGTAGCTTCATTTCTAAGAGTAGATATAAAATTTTACTTATGATGCTTGCTTAATCAATAAGTAGAGTCAACAACCCCCGTCCAATAAATTTGTATCCAAGGTAGGGGAAGAAGTTAGTTGCCGCAGTCTCAACCCCCAAACTCACACATTCACATATCCAGATGAAATTAGTCGCAGGCTTTGTAGCCACTAAATTGGGTTTTTCTTCAACGGGCTTCCGCCTAGAAACAAGTTTTCCAAATGGGTAAGTCAGATCAAACTTAAAGCCCATTATGAAAATTGTTAGCCCATGTTGGTTAAGACAGTTGCTACGCCACCCTTCTGCAGACTAGCTCGGCATAAGAAGAGCTTGATGTGGTGCATATAATTCACATGAAAATTATGTTCAGCAGATGGAATGAAGGGCTTCAACTTCTTGTCCCCTAGATCCAATTTTCCTGCCCTTTTCCCCACAGCTTTTTCGGTAACTTTCCCATGAGTGATCATTAAGTAACTGTGCGAGTGCACTGACCCATCGATGAATTATATATGTCCATGTTATGGTGTTTAGAATCTCAAACTCTCTTCAACTATATGGATTTTGTTTCAAAATGGATATCTACTTGTTCGTCAGTGGGTAGTTTTTATTACTCACTTGAATATGATAGGCTTACTGCGTAGATGATGGGATAACTTTACATGTCTGGCTATCTTAGCCAGCTTATCAATTAACTTAAACGTGTCCTCATTCATAAGTCATAATCCCTCAAAAGACATATATTTGACCTGAAACATCTCGAATTTATTCATTTAAAGTAAGATTGTACTCATTCACTACATGAAAAATAAACCATTAAGTTAATAAGTTATGAAATTATTAATATCCAAATGATGAAGATCATTTTCTTCGCATTTGGACTGAAAATATTGAAATACTAAGTGGAGAGTTGCTCAGTCTTTGTTATTCATTAAGTTGACTGCACAAACCAAAACTTATCCTAATTAAAGTGAAAGTCCCATCATTCATCATTTGAGATGCTACCCTTTTTGTGGTCGTTACTGTGATTTAAGATTTGTTCGATTGCCAACATAATTAATTAAAGATTAAAGAGGTTTAATTGCTCTATCAAGGAGAACAAAAAAGTTATCTGGTCGCATATCCCGTATGCTTGCAGTGGTTGATTTCGTGATCTGAAATCTCGACTCATGAAACGCATACTTTTTCTTGTGTTAAATAATACTATATACTCTCTATTATTATATAATCTTTTTAGAAAACAATAATGAGGCTCCCATATCATGAACATAAGTAGCATTAGCATGTGTTCTTGCCCTACCCTATAGCTAAAAAGAAGGTATAAAGGATGTTGTTGTTGATTTTCATTTCCAGCACTAAACCACAGTACGTGATTATTGTTATTTGTCGTTGTATGAAAAAAAGAAGGTGGGTTTCTCGAACTGTGGCCACAAACTTTTTGGCTTCTCCCATCAAATGAATAATCATGCGTATCCACATGCGACCTAATTTGTGCAGAATCACCAACTGTGTCGCTGCTGTTGTTGCTGCTGATATTTCAAAGATTATATTGCTCTGGCCTCTGTGGCTGAGAAAAATGGCCAAGTTAAATCAGCTATACAATGAAGCACTAAGATAACTATTATATTATAGTAACAAGTGTGAATTTAATATTTATTTTTATAATCGTACGTAAAATTGATATAATTTAACGGGACTCATAAACTTATACATATTAAAAAAAAAACTTGGATGATGTGTGTGTATATATATAGTAATTAATTTAGATGATGATGAAGCCGGATATTAAATTTAAATTTCACTGTTTCTAGTAAATAAAGACAGCAGATTCTGCTAAATCCGACATGCAAATAATCCCATGTAATCGTGACAATACAAGCATAGCATGAGTGCATAATGTGTGTGTTTCTTAGTAATCATACAAATTAATAATATTGAAGCTGCATTGTCACTCTCTTTATGTATTATATATATATACACTCTACTTTCTCACGTGAACGTGGGATCCATCCGCATATCCATTTACCTAAATAACCAGCTAGTTTCTTTCTGCCGAGACTAAAATATGATCAAACACTTTTTAACTAGCTATGCATAACATTATTTTTTGTTTTGATTCTGAGGAATATACGATCAATCATGCTTATAATTTATATTTACTTGACTTACTTCCAAACCAATTCCAGCTCTGATATATTATTAAACTATTGTACTGATCTGGTGATTTTGATCAAAAGGCGACAGTAACTCGATGCATATTATATTACATGGCAAATTAAGAGTTCAAAGCATACATAATATAATTTTAACTAAAGTGGGATTTTCCATCGTGCCAAACAGGAAAAAAAGAAATGAAAAGAAAAAAGGAGTGGGATTTTCCATGGTGGCCTTTCATTTCCCAGACAGCCGACTGAACAAATTATCAACACGTGTCTACTATTCGGTGGTGATAGGTAATAAATGGTGGCAATATTCTTTGTTTTACTCATGAAACTTGCAGCACTATTAATGACACATTGTACAGAGGAAATGGACCCTTCAAAATGCAGATTAAAACCCATCCCATCTCTTGCATGCCATTTCTTTCTTTCCCAGTGCAGACTTGCCGTGTTTATATTTTTGAAGCTCTAACTTCCCACTTTTGATTTGCCGGCCGTAGAAACAGGCTCTCCGCCTTCAACTCTCAAGCTAAGCAAGCTTTCGCTTCAAGCCAAATTTTGTCCCCATTAACATTCGACAAGGGTTTACTGCGGCAAGCTAGGTAAAATATTTACCTATTAGATATGCTGTAAGTCAAATTAATTAATTAATTAATTGCATGGCGATTTTCCTGTTAGTATATTGCCGCTAAGTAACGTGCATGGGTTTTCTAAATATACATATATGCACACACACAGCCCCCCCCCCACCTTCATATGCAGATCTAGTTGAATGTATTAGTCTCAGCAATAATTTAACTCGCGGCTATACATTTTTTGCTCTCTTTTTTTTTTCCTCACCATCTTTACTCCACTTGTCAACTTAATTAATTCGTCGGTGAGCATGCAGCAGCAGCTCTGTTAATTCATTCACTTCTGCTACTCAATGATATTTACTACAATATATATATTGGTATGATTAATTATCTGGAGTTCTTCCCTCCAGTTGGATGCTATGAGGAATCTGGATTCAGAAAAATATAATATGAAGAACTAAGAATATTGTTTGCAAAAATTTAATATCATCTAAATACACGAACTTATTAAAGCCATTTTTGGGCCATAATATATATATATATATATATATATATATATGTGGTGGGAAATTCACAATTAATTCGATCATTAAAACTCCTCAAGCATATATATATATAGGTTCTCTTTCAGCCGCTGAAGTCGTATGTGTTGCCTTCAAACGTGCTTCTTAATTTTTTTTTTTTTTTCATTATTTGTTTATTAATATTATTATTTTGACGACGACCATAATTCAAGTCCTTTTTCTTTCAGTGAACACTGAATACTCAGTTGATTTGTTGGGTAACAAAAATACCATTTTTTTTTTATCTTTAAAATATTTGCTTAATTTTGGAATTATATATATGACCAGATAAACTGAACATAAAATCCAAAAATTATAGTGATAATATTTTTTTATATTAGTAATTAATTTTGTTGAAACTTCAATTTTCTACCATATGAAACCTTCATTTTTGCTCACTATTTTAAATTCGATATAGTATTGACGATAATTGTATTATATATTAATATGTGAGCTCAAAAATAAAAATCTAATACAACAACGTACCGTATCTAGCAATTTATTACCGAATAACTGAAGTAAAAATGCAATTAAAAAAAAAGAAAAGAAAAGAAAACTGAAGTAAATATTATAATATTAACAAAATACAGTTGTTGTATTTTGGAATTTGGGATATCCATCCAAATACGTACAATTATTTAACATTAACGGCAAGGTTAAGTCAGTTAACGTTAGTGCCCGCGGCTCCCGTTCCCACGGGTGACAGGTCAGGTCACGTGCCGTATAAAATGCCGTTTCCCGAAATTTGATTTCACTAACTAAAATACAAAATTTCGCGCGACTGTCATCAGTCATGACACCGCAGCGCCTCTTCTCAGTTCTCGGAAAGCAATGCAACACGTTTTTCTCTGATTTTAAAGGTTCAGGGTTTCGCGTGCCAACTGTTTGTTTAAAGTTAAAAAAAAAAGCATGTGAGAAAGAGACCTTTTTATCTTTTATGTTGCTGATGATTCGTTCATGCCTGAGACTGTCGCATTTCTGGGTTTGTTTGTTTTGTCGACTCGAGTGTAACTTCATGTGATTCTTTGTAGTTGTAGGCCCAAATTAGGGTTTTCGTCACTGCCCAAAATCAAAATTTTGGTTTTACTTACGTGGTTTTATGTTGTGGTTTAGTGGGTTCTTTTCCTTTAAAGTTTATTCGAACTTTTTTGTTTTGCATAACATTTGATCATATTTTAATTTTAGGGCATTATTGAATATTGTTTCCTGAGAGATGGTTGCATTTGGGAAGAAGTTGAAAGAAACACAAATTCAAGAATGGCAAGGGTATGTACTTCTAGTACCTTTCAATGGTAAATATACAAATGCCAAATGAAATTTATGTTTCCTGTTTGTGCTTTTAATATAATTTTCTCCTTTTATTATGGTTATCTGAATGCGTACTTCTTTTTTTCAGATATTATATCAACTATAAGTTACTGAAGAAGAAAGTCAACCGATACACGCAACAAATTCAAGTCGGGGCAGAAAATCGTCTTAATGTACTCAAGGACTTTGCAAGAATGCTTGATGATCAGGTAAGTTGTAGCCACCGGAATACATGAATTAATACTACTCACACTGGCATGAATAAAATAAAGTGAGTCCTAAACATAATGATTAACTGGAGGGTTACACTCTGCCTAACGATGCTTAGTTCTCATGCCGTTCATTTGAACCATAAATGACTGGAGTCAATCTTTATTACATGCAAGCAAAATACATACCCACACACAGATACTCAGTATACGGTTATGTATGTCAACACGTTGTAGTGCTAGTTTCCTTCGTTTGTAAGAGAAATTACTTGCTGATTTGGAAAAAGATGGTGCTGCGTCTGTTACAGCTCTTAGCTTACTGATTACCACATCAATGAGTGTCTCTGGATAAAGCAAGTGTTATAGTATTTATTTATTTTAAGAAATAAGGCCATATCTGCTGCTTCTTTTTACAACTTCAGATTGAAAAGATTGTATTGTTTCTACTGGAACAACAAGGAGCACTAGCGAGCAGATTATCAGATCTTGGAGAACATCATGATGCCCTTTCACAGCACCAAGATGGATCAAGAATTTCTGAACTACAGGAAGCATATAGAGCTGTTGGACATGATCTTTTAAGGCTTCTCTTTTTCGTTGAGATGAATGCTACTGGTCTGCGTAAGATTTTGAAAAAGTTTGATAAGCGCTTTGGCTATAGATTCACCGATTACTATGTCAAGACCCGTGCCAATCATCCATATTCTCAGCTGCGACAAGTTTTTAAGCATGTGGTAATGTGCTCAAATTTATAATCAAAAGTTCTTTACTCAATCATATTTCAATGACTTTTCAATTGTCTGTTTCTTAACAAAAGTTTGGTTACCTTCCCATGTTTCTTAGTTACACTGTTTTTACACATTTTATGCATATATAACTATACAAAACCTGCCCCAAGGGGTGTGGCCAAGTGGATTTCAAGTAGCTTTATTTGGCTAGCCACCTGAGTTCGGATCCTGGGGGAGGTAGAAGGCTAAAATAATTGATTGGCTTAGCCCACCTCTCTACCTTAAAAAAAAAAAAAGAAAAAAGAAAATGAACGAGATAGTAACTGCATATGCAGGGTATTGGTGCTGTTGTTGGAGCAATATCTCGCAATCTTGCGGAACTTCAAGACCATCAGGGGAGCTACATTTCCATATATGATCAGCCTGCTCTATCTCACCCGGTTGTCTCTCGCATCCACTGATATATGCAATATTTATTACTCCTTTTCTCTTTAGCAATGTATATTGAGTTTCCAATTTGGTAACGAAGTTCTTATTTGACTTCCTCAAATCAACTTTCAGAATGTATCTGTGGGTAAAAAGCCTTTCTTCCTCTATGTAAAATTCAACTAGATTCTCTTCTTAAATACAAAACTTGAAATTTTTCCCTGTTCTATTGTGAGTACATAACTACTGGATTTTAGAATATGCAACACTATTGCGCTAACATCTTGTGAGGTGGTAACTTAGTTTCTGTCTGGTTTGTGCTCTTGAATTGCTTTTGCATATTCTGCTCCTCCTGCAGCTAGTTGATTGCCTTGGAAAACGACAAAGAGTGTTTTTTGTATGTTTGATGTGAGTTACATGTTTTAGCTGAATATTGGAAATGATTCATTACTGCAACTTTAAATAGTAGTACCAGTCACCTCTTTATTGATTCAGAATGTAGTTCATGTATATACGTGGTATGTTTTGAATAAGTAAATTGACGAGTATGTTTTGTAATATTTTACAGGATCCTGTAGTCGATTCTATTAAAGCAGCTGTGAACAGGTTGTCTCACTCAACAAATTTCCTTGAGTTCTTGGGAAAGCATGCTTTTATTATGCAAGAGGAGTTACCAAGTCCTTCTGGAGACCAAGATGTTGAGCAGAGATATCATTTTACTTCACTTCTGCTGAACTTGGTAAACACGTTTCTGTATATGGTCAACACATATGTTATTGTCCCTACAGCTGATAACTACTCCCTCAGCCTTGGAGCTGCGGCAACTCTTTGTGGTGTCATAATTGGGTCGATGGCTGTTGCACAAGTGTTTTCTTCAGTTTATTTTAGTGCATGGTCAAATAGATCATACTTGAAACCACTTGTGTTCAGCAGCATTGTTCTTCTTGTTGGAAACACCTTATATGCAATGGCTTATGATCTTAATTCCATAGCAGTTCTTCTGATAGGTCGGCTATTTTGTGGGTAAGTGGCTCATTTCTTGGTCATTGAATCTCGCATTTGATTTGTTTGTTTTGTGACTATTGTTCCGTATCATTATCAATCAACAGGCTCTTTACTGCATGAAGTTTTGGAATGACCAAACAAGTATGAGTAAAAGAGGTCTTCAATAACAATGACATTTAGAGTAAATACTGATATTGTCTTGTTCTGATGCCAGTTGCACAGTTTCAATTGTTGGAATTTGGATTAATGTGGGAACTCCTTTTTTGTGTGTGATTGACTTACAATTATGACAAATATGAAGTTTAACTTGAATTTTGGATTTTAAGATATCAATTCTAAGTGGATGCATATTAATTTAAAAATTAGTGGAAAATTTTTTATGTGAAACTCTCTCTAACATTTCAGTTTCTTTTTCTTCTCCTCTGTTTTCTTTTTGACAGAGCTCTGGTGTGAATTTCTAATACCATAGAAGTGATGTTATAATAAAGTTTATTTCTATTAATTTAAATTTTCTGTATACGCATGCATAGTGGTGCTTATTCTGAGATTTTCCTGGGCCATATCTTTTTTTATTTTAAAATATTTTTGACAAGTCATATTCAGGAAAATAAATATATTAATTGACTAGTCTAAGTTATTATATTTCAGGTTAGGTTCTGCAAGAGCTGTTAACAGGCGTTATATCAGTGATTGTGTACCACTTAAATTGAGAATGCGGGCTTCTGCAGGTTTTGTCAGTGCCAGTGCACTTGGAATGGCATGTGGTCCAGCTCTTGCTTGCTTATTTCAAACTAATTTTAAGATTTACAAGTTAACCTTCAATGAGGACACTTTACCCGGTTGGGTGATGGCTCTTTTATGGCTTGTCTACTTATTGTGGTTGTGGATTTCCTTTAGAGAGCCACCGCTTGAGACTAAGGAGAATCTTGTGCCACAGGAAGCTAATGCTGGTTTGTCAACAAGATTGGGAACTTTAAGTTTGCATTTTGCATTAATCTGTTCTTTTTCTGCTTTTAGTGTTTTTGGCTTCCCTCTCTGTTCAGCGTGAATTTTTGTCAGCTCTTTTCACACTATCTAATTAGTAACCAACTTGCTGTCTTGCATTCTCGTCCACACTATGATTTATAACTAATAAATCTTAAACAACATTAATTGCTTCCTTCCAATGCTGCTCAGATCTATATACAACTGTGTGGTTATACCATCGTCGCTCTCTCCATATGAGTTAGGTTGCATCTTCTTTTTCTTATCAGACCCATACATACACCAGTATTTTGCTAAGAAAAAGAAGATGCAACCTAAGTGTCAGAGTTAGCTAAACCATTGAGGTATTATGACTCCAATTGTATTTTTTTTGAGGCTGCTCAAAGTTACCTTGGGTGAACCTGACGGCGGGGAGTACTATTCATTTTCTACGAAGTAAATATTTGAAATTGAATCCTTAAGTATAAGTTAGGCCAGGTTGGATGGGGACATTTGTACCTAGTTAATACCACAACATTTCATTCATGTGCCTTTAAGTTGTCATTTCACATAAACTAATATAAACTGTGTCCTTTTATAGCGTGGATTTTGATGAATAGTTGTATTTCTTATTATGATAGGGCTATTGATCAATTGCACTGTAGATAATGGTTCTACCCGGCCATTGCTTTTGAACTCTGAAGCAAAGCAAAAAGATGAAAATGATGATCAAGAACTGGATAATGATGATCATGATGAAGATGATGAAGATTCTAAGATAACTCACAGACCTGTCACTTCAATTATGTCAGCATATCGATTACTCACACCATCTGTTAAGGTATAGAACCCCTAACGTTATGTTGTTTTCATTCATTGTTATCTCTAGAGGGTGCCCAACATTTTGCTTCTAGGCATGCTCAATAAAGAATCAATATATATATATATATATTATAGGCACTATTTACACGTGATCTTTTACTTGAGTCATCATATTTTTTGCTAGGTCCAACTATTTGTTTATTTTATGCTCAAATATGCTATGGAGATTTTGCTTGCTGAATCAAGTGTCATCACTGAACATTACTTCATATGGTCAACCAGCAGAGTAGCAATTTTTCTTGCATGTCTTGGGCTAACGGTGCTTCCTGTAAACATTATTGTTGGAAATTACATCAGCAATATTTTCGAAGAAAGGTAAGCCTTCCATTGTGAGTATGAACAACTACCTTATCTTTTCCTCATCTTATCGGTCAGAAATCTTGAATTTTCAGATGTCTTATCCATGCTCATTTTTGTCAATGGAAAGAAACTCCTAAGGCTCTAAACAATAGAAAGCTAAAATCTATTCTGTAGGAGGATTTTTAATCGTCTGATCTCTGTAAAATCCGGTTCCAGTTTATTTTCAAGCATTGAAAAATTACTTAGCTTCCCTGCAGAATGAGTGAGGAACTGATCCTGTTTCCAACTAATCTTTTGAAGAAATTCTAAGGTAGTGAAGCCCTTTGCTTTTTTCCCATAGAGACCAATGAAGATAGTAACAAAAATGTCATATACGATCCTGACTCATATCAACATCAAGTTCTTTAGTTGTGTTAGTTTATGTTGGACCCGGAAGTTGTAACCAGCAGATAATCAGCTTTACAATATAGTATGTTATCATAATGTATGAATGCTATATTCCGTGCAGATTCATTTCTTCTCTGTTACTCGATTGCAGGCAAGTTCTACTGGCATCTGAAATCATAGTGTGCATAGGCATACTGCTAAGCTTCCATATATTGGTCCCTTATTCAGTGCCTCAATATGTTGGCTCGGCACTAATTACATTTGTGGCAGCTGAAGTTCTTGAAGGTAACTGTGGTTATTTATGGTAATGAACCATCACATTTGTTTGTATCATTGAACAATTAACCAATGACTGGGGTATTGTACATGAGATAGTATATAGTATTGCTTGGAGATGTTCTATGATTTGAGATTGACTACAAAATCCAATTTTGCTTGACCAAATCCAGGTGTGAATTTATCCCTTCTGTCTCGGGTCATGTCCTCAAGGCTTTCCCGTGGAACCTACAACGGTGGACTACTTTCAACAGAAGCTGGAACCCTGGCTCGGGTAATTGCAGATGGAACAATAACATTATCTGGGTACTTGGGGGAGAGTAGACTCTTGAATGTCACCTTACTCCCTTCACTCTTCATCTGTATCTCCTCCATTGTTGCCACCTGCATTACTTACAACTCCCTTTATTAAATCGCTGGCCTTCTCTGATTAATAAATACTGTACAGTATAAAAGAAGTTGCTCCGTCCCTGATCAAATCACAAAGATAGTTTGACCAGGTCCTCAATTCTGAACGATGTACATATTTTGGGTTGAATTGATCAGGTTCCATTTAATGCTTGACATGATGATAGTATGTCATCGCAAGCTCATGCCTTGGCATTTACTTTCTACAGCCCAAGAGTACTTGTATACATTGCTTAAGAGATTGTAAATAGTTACAATACTTTAACAAATAACTATTAAATTGTAATGATATAACTTCTTATTTCTTGTAAACTTACACAAACAACTTGAATAGACGTCAATATACATTAATTATACACCATTTTGTTTAAAATTATATTAATGATCCATTTTAAATTAAACATAATATAATATAATATAATTTGATATAATCTAACCCAATATTAATAGTTAGTCGAATATTCGAGAGGATTAAAAAATTTTAGCAGTATCATATTTAAGTTGATATAAACGGGTCTCAATAATTTATACAGTGTAAATAGCAGCCTTAAAAAAAAAATTGTTAGTCGAATCGTGCGTGCCAGGCAGCCATAGCGTTAGGCAGCAACCAAGGCCGTATGGAGGGACGGACAAAAGTGATGTCATCAGTTGCAGCTGAAGTGCTGGATTTGTAGGAGAACTCGTGCCCGTCTCAAAGGCTTAATAAGAAGAGAAGAAAGCGGAAGCAAAGAAAGAAACAGAGAACAAGAGGCAGTGAGTGAGTTGAAAAAGAGGGAAAAAAGAAAAGAAAAGATGACGGAGGAGGATCAAGATCAAGATCAAGAATTAGAAATTCCAGAGGGCAGTGTACGGAATATACTAGAACAAGATAGTCTCAAGTGGGTCTTCGTCGGAGGCAAAGGCGGCGTTGGCAAAACGACATGTAGTTCAATTCTCTCGATCCTTTTGGCTGAGGTCCGACCTTCTGTCTTGATCATATCCACTGACCCAGCTCACAATCTCAGCGATGCTTTTCAGCAACGCTTCACCAAAACACCTACTTTAGTCAATGGTTTCTCCAATCTTTATGCCATGGTACGCCTTTCATTTTCATATGTCCTCCTTCATCTCGCTTTTTTTTTTTTTTTTTTTTTTTTAGGGTTCTTCAATTTTAGTGTCAATTTGGTTTTTCTTTTTTCTTTTTGAATAAATTGGGGGATGGGGTTCATTGTATTTGTTAATTTCTTCCCTTGGCCTGAATCTGTATTTAGACATTTTGATGTTTCACCATCTGAGATTTCCGTTTTATACTTGGCATTTGTGAATTGATGCCATCATTTAATTGTCCCTATCTTTCGTGTGATGCTCTCTACAGGAGGTGGATCCTAGTGTCGAAGAAGAAACGGGTTCTACCGAGGGAATGGATAGCTTGTTTTCTGAGCTAGCAAATGCTATTCCCGGTATTGATGAGGCAATGAGCTTTGCGGAGATGCTCAAGTAAGATTCTTCAAACAACTATATGCATTTTTCAAGTGGATTTGCAATTTCACTGATCTTAATCTTTATACAGGGACACACTTGGTGTGATATGCTTGTTGTTCGGTTTTAATTGCCATTCACCTTGCTTCTATTGCACATCTTCCTACATTAGCATTAATGGACCAAACAAATCAACAGACTATTAGTTTCTTGTGCATTTTTGAGTTATGTATGTATCTAATGACAAATTAAAATGCAATGCTGTAGGTTTGAAGATTTCTTGTTTAATCTTAAGTTTGATAGTATTTAGATATCCACTGCATTTAAAGCACGCATTATCATGAACTAAATTTTGCTTCCAGTGTGTACTTTGACTTTAATTCATCTCAAAATTTTGCTTTCTTGATGACCTATTATGATCTGTAGAGGCTTTATTCAAATATTATACTTTGCTCTATTTGACGGCATCGTTTTAGGTGGTATTTGAATGTTTAATCAAACAGTCAAGCATGTCGATGGTGCAAGTTTTCTGCCTTATTCAGTTGGATTTTACTTTTCTTCACACACAACATGGAGCTCCGAATGATTGCTTTATGATTTGGATGAAAAATGCTCTTTTATTTGCTCTTGCATATGTGTCTTGTTTTGTAAACAGACGACTGAGAAAGACATGATGTATACTCTCTCTGCAGTCTTTGTTTCATATATTGTATAATTTGCTTGCCATCTACTAATTCTTTTGCACAAATAACTTTGCCCCAGATTGGTGCAAACAATGGATTATTCTTGTATAGTATTTGATACAGCTCCAACTGGCCATACACTCCGGCTATTACAATTTCCTTCAACCTTAGAGAAGGGGCTAGACAAAATGATGTCCTTGAAAAATAAATTTGGCGGCATGATTAATCAGGTATGTTCTTTAGTACCCAGATATGTTCTTTAGTTTTATCTAGCGCAATCATCTGGTTGTAGAAATTTTTGGCCTTTTTGAATTGAGACTCCCATTGTGCGACTATCAGGGTTTGAAGTGCGGCAATCTGGTGTAGTGTGACTTTAATGCTTACTTTAGCAATTTGCAGTGGTTAACTATTTTGTTATAATTGTCCCCTTGCCATTAATGTTTCGGTATTCTTCCTGATAAATAATGAGCCCCTTTAAGCTTTTTAATTTGATTATGTCTTTTAATCCTCCACCATGGTTGGAACTATCAAAACATTCTTAGTTCTGGTTTCGTATTTTTAGGCGTTTATTTTACGTGTAAAGTATAAACCTACAACTACTGTCTGTGCTACACTTACTTTGGTTAATTTTGAAACTTCTCATGACAGATGACCCGTCTCTTTGGAATTGATGATGAATTTGGGGAGGATGCTCTCTTAGGAAGGCTTGAGGGCATGAAAGATGTGATTGAACGAGTTAATAAGCAGTTCAAGGACCCAGTAAGATAGAACCACATGATTGTTGTTTTTTTAAGTGGAATTCCTTTTATTCATTACTTTTTAGATGCTATTTTTTTCCAAAGTACTAGGATTTGTGAAGTTGCTTAAAATCTAACTTGGTTTTCCAAAACTTCCGGAATCAACTATTGATATCCATATGCTGTGTTTCCTTGTTGGCAGGACTTGACAACCTTTGTCTGTGTTTGCATTCCAGAGTTCCTCTCTCTCTATGAAACTGAGCGACTTGTGCAGGAGCTAACCAAGTTTGAGATTGATACACATAATATTATTATTAACCAAGTACTTTATGATGATGAAGGTGAGCATCCTGCCTCTATTTGCCCTTCTGATATTCTTGTTCAGACAATAAGTTTGACCATCAATAGGCATGCATTGTAATTGTAGATGTTGAATCGAAGTTGCTCAGAGCTAGAATGCGAATGCAACAAAAGTACCTCGATCAGTTCTACATGTTGTATGATGACTTTCACATCACCAAGTTGCCTTTGCTGCCAGAAGAGGTAAAATTCGGACTGCCAAAAGTTAAGCATACCTTAGCCATTCATGCCATGTGAAAATTAATGAAAACAATGTTCTATTTTCCAAAATATTTTGGGATGAAAAGACATGCCAATATTTGCTTTATCCGTAGCCCAGATTTAATTCAGCTTTAGTTATAGGATTTATAGGATTACTGAAATTGCTGACTTCTTTATACATATATGACTTTTAGAATTACTTGTCAGCACATTGATTAGCAAAATGTGGATTGAGTAGGTAACTGGGATTGAAGCTCTGAAAGCTTTTTCACAACATTTTGTTACGCCATATCAACCTTCAACCAGTAGAGATACGGTGGAAGATCTGGAGCGGAGAGTGTCCACTCTAAGGCAGCAGTTGCAAGAAGCAGAAGCAGAGTTAGAGAGACTAAGAAAAGGAAAACAGGTGGCCTAACGATACTTTGCTCGCAATTACAGCCTTGGCTTCTTTTTATTTCACCTGCTGACAACAGAGGGCATCCTGTTTCATTGGGCCGCCATGGGAATTCATTCTTCTATATTACTGCAGGATAATGTTTCATAACAAATTTATTTCATGAATACTTTACTTTTATACCTTTTAAATCATTACATGAGATTATTCTTTTCCTTGTCGAACCATCTGAAGGGTTTTCTTTTGCTGTTTTAGTCATTACACTTGAACTGAAACGATCTCTGTCATTTCAGTTCTAAGCTTACCATTTTCTTTAACACTAAAGATTATATGCTGATTTAGATATCCTTGTTATGCTTGTATTTAACCGAGTTGTACTGCGGTGAAGACGGCAAACGGTAGAGCCGTCATTTGCAAATTGTTACAAATTCACAGTACATTTACCATTACACTACAACAATTGTTGAGATGGCCGAGTTGGTCTAAGGCGCCAGATTAAGGTTCTGGTCCGAAAGGGCGTGGGTTCAAATCCCACTCTCAACACAACATTTTAGTACTATTTTGTTATTATTTTATAAAATAAATTGGGATTGGGGATATTCAGCATAAGGATTTGGAGCGTTAGAGCATCGCTAAAAAATTATTCAAGTAAGATTTTATTATTTATTTAAAGAGTTATATCAATATTTAAGGTTCCAAAAAATACTTCAATTTTAAATAAAAAATGATATTCTCTCTTCAAATTTGAAGAGTTATTTTCTCTCTTTTTAATTTATATTTTATTATTTTTTGTTGAAGAAAAAGAGAAAGGTGATTTAATTACTATTGATTTTTCCTTTGAAAAAATAGTTATTTAATTAAAATAATATTAACTCATTTTTATTTGAAAAGTCTTTCGGAGAACAATATTTTTTTTCACCCATCTATTTACCATATAAGTAAGCAAATGAATATTTAAAGAGTAAAATTTATAGAGTCTTTTGGAGATGCTCTTAATGTTATCAACCAGCCATCTAGACGAACCAGGCCCTACTAGAGAAAAAAAAAAGAACGATAAATTGTTTGGATTAATTTGCCGAACATTCTATCCATTTAGGAAATAAAATTCACAAGGTTGTGTTATAAGGATCTAGGATTTTAAAAGCTCCATTCTTTCCCATATGTTATAAACCAACCATTCAGCCGGACCAGGCCGTGCTGGAGAAAAAATAATAATAATAGTAGTAGTAAATTGTTTGGATTGATTTGCCGAACCACGAACATAAACATTCTATCCTCAAAATTCAACATGGAAAATTGATAGCGTGAATATTTAAAAGACAGCATGTCCTATGTATCATAATCAGGCCGATTGGATTAATGCCAATAGTAAGATTTTACATTATGTTTAATCGTCGGATTGGAGCATCAAAATTAATAATGTTTGTTTCATAAAATAAGAGTGGGAATTAGAATCGTGAGTTCTTCCCAATTTGGTAATAGAGAATGGAAGATTGATTTTCAACGAGGGTCGGAGTTAGTCTCCTATTCATAGGAGTTTCAATTCTACCCCTCATTAACATTTTGATATTCCTACAATGCTATCTCTTTAAATGAAAAATATAAATATCAAAAAATAAAAAAGCAAATCCCTAAGCCAACTCCTCTCACCAAAGCTCCGTCCAGTCCAATGCCATCGCGACCAAACCCATCGTCCTTGCCAAAATCAAGCGCATCTGTCGTTATTGGTTTGTCGGCTATGGAACATAAACTGGTTGTCGATTTCGTCTGCATTTGAGTTGTCTTGATTTCATCTCTGTCTCGATTTCGTCTCCGATGACCACAATTCCGATCTGATGATGATATCGACAACGATGATTTGTTGTTATTGATGATGATGATTCAATTTTGATTATTATTATTATTTTTAAATGGATAATTAATAATAATAATAATAATAATCACAATAATAATCACAATAATTAAAATATAAAATAATAGTTATGACAATGTTAACTAAATTTTTTTTAATAATTTGCAATAGTTTAATTTTTTCTAATTTCAAAACAAAGTAAACATATAAATGAAAATGGAGTCCGTTCCCATTTCAATTCATACTACTCAAGTAAACAATTTATATTAATTTCAATTTCTCATTTTGATCCCAACCCACTCGATTCCCATTTTGTAAATGCACCATTGTGTTAAACACTAAAATATCAATAAATCCTATAACTCAAATTGTTCATCACCTGATTCTATTGTTCTCCCCACCAGGTCCTACGCACCCCAACACAACTTGGTAGAATGGTAGCAACAAGTGGTGCCTCTGTCTCTTCCAATTTGAGCGGAATGGCCGAGGTTCAACAAAATAGCCTCTGTGACTTGCAAAAGCAGGCAATGCATTTCAAAACAGGAAGTCGGTTCACTCCTGCCTTGTTCCTCCGCAATTATAGATGTATACTTAAAACCCTCTGTTAAATATTAGATAAAATTGTAGCTTATTATTTTTAGTGGCCGGTCAGGCAGCATCATTATCAACCCAAAAACTATGCAAATAGTCATTAACATGCATGACACCATAATGAGGCTCAACAAAACATTCAACATCTTCATCTCATTCCACATGCTTCAACAAGCATACTCAATACCCAGACAAGGGTACAACCAATTTTCAATAACAAGTGCTTATCATCTAAGAAATTACAATAATTTAGCTTATCACCCGCCGTGTAAAGTTGAAATAAAAACAACCACATCCTTTTCCTCCAGTGTGGTATCCAGCTGCCCACTGAGCTCCCAGTCACAATCATTCACAAGTACTAGAACACCAGGTCTCCTGCATGACAATTGACAACCCAACCCAAATAAGATTTTAAGTAACACTTGTTCAATTGGAGGCTGTATTAAGATTTAAGAATAACAAAACTCGCATTAGTGCAAGTACAAATTCAAAACTTGGCAATCAATTCCGATGAGCAGCTTATAACTTACACAGAATCTCCTTTCATGAACATTTCAGGCCTCTCCTTGATCAAATTGGTGCCGACCCAAGAAAGCAAATCTTTCATAATCAACTGAAAAGTAAGAGAGAGCATTAAATCATACGGGCAAAGAAGAACAAACTCCAAGCAAAATTGTTAAGAAAACATATTTACCTTCTCTGATCCTTTTGGTGGAACAACATCGACATTATGGACCTTTACCGAATCACAAAGAAGCTCTAACCCTCCACTGCATTGAAAATTACTTCATTAGAAATGAATGTTACAAGACAACTAAGTTTCAAAATTTCATAAAAGGGACAAGGTTAAGACTGTTTGGACATGAATCCACCACATATGGTTGATAAGAATTTGCTAAGTCAATATGAACGAAAATTCCATACCTACCAAGCATGATTTCAAATATAAAAACCAACCAAAAAGGTGACATCTATAAGAAATTGCAAAAAGAAAAAAATATATCGTCGATTACATTGAATCCAAAAAAATTATAAGATCAAAAACTATATAAGCGAATAGACAAAATCTGAGAGATACACGTTACCCGAATTCTAGAGTCAGTTGCATGGTTCAAGATTTGCAGAAATTTCAGAAATTTGCAAAACCCTAGAAGAACAGAGATGTGAGAACGTTGTGTTAACTTGACGAAAACAATAATAGCCCTTTGCTTGTTCTCAATAAAATTTCGCATGTAACTGTCCGAAAATAAAATATCAAATATATCACAAGGGTACAAAATTGACAATCACGAAATTATCCCTAAGTGAAATAAATTAAGAGATGCGACGCCGTTTCCACTTAGTTCATTTTCCGTCCTTTCATATGGGGTTTGTTAAGTGATGGGGGTGGCCAGCGGCCACGAGCCCACGCCCCACGACTACAAAGCTAGATTTCAGTATTTTTATAAAACTTCACAACAAACATAGGACAAGATCGAAACCATCCACGTGGATATCATGCACCATTTGATCTCCAAGCTCATTAATGGTCAGAGATAACTAAGCTTTCGGCCCATTCAACGGTTCCGATTTGATTATCCGTTTTTAGCCGAAGGTAAATTAAGAGCACCTCATCATACACTCACACTCTCTCCTCTCTGTTTGTCCCTCTCTCTCTCTCTCCCCTGTTTCCGTGTATCTCGTCATTTCATTGGAGCTTTTGTAAACGACAAAATCAAATCCAAATTAGGGCTAGATTAATTTGTATTTGGTCATCTGGGTCTGGTCCAAAACCACCAAGGATTTAAGGTTCACTAAGTTAAGAGTTTGGGTTTGGACTCGGCGCTTTCGAAAGCCGAGTCTTTTTCTTTGTCTTCATAGAGTTTGTGAAGCTATGGATGCTTACAAGAGATGGGTAAGAAGAAATAGAGACTATGTTCACTCCTTAGAGTCTCTTGCCAATGTAAGTTTTTTTTTTCTCTTTTTTTCTTTTTAATCTATTCATTCATCAATTATGTGTAAGATTGTGCTGTTTCTTCATTAAGAACTTGTACTTTTTGCGCGGTTTAAAGCAAACTAAATATTGGTGAATTTCTAAATTGAACTTTAGCTTTATTTCTTCAATTGTTATTGACAATAATGAATTTGCTGCTACTATTGCTGTTGCTTGCTTTGATGTTATCACTTAATCAATGTGTATGTTTCTACTTAGTAATTGTTGCTTTTATTGACTATTTCTATCGCTTTAATTGTTGTTTTGTTGATTGTGTAGTGGAATTATTAGTGACCTGGATTCGAGAGAATTTGCTAAATGGGTCTTGCTTCACTGTTTTCATTATGCTTGGATGTACCAATGACTCACTTAAATTCTTTATTGGAATTATTGTACAGGGATTGACATGGCTTCTTCCAGAACGGTTTTCTGAGTCAGAGATAGGACCAGAAGCAGGTTTTGTGAAACTTTGGTAACATTTGTTTACTTCTAGCTGGGTAGAACATAGGGCTTTCTTTCTTCTTTTAGAGTTTTAGCTATCTCTCTCTCTCAACGGAAAGCATTAGATTGATTTCCTAGATTTCTTGCCAACCAAACAACTATTAACACTTTTTCCCTTTTTTGGGTCATCGCTCTTTTACTCGTGTGAAAATTTGTTAATCTTTTGCAGTTACTACTTTCTTGGGTATAATCACTGCTATCAACGAACATATAATCGAAACGACTCCAAGTCAAAAGGGTTCAGTTTCCTCAGAGCCTCATTCATTCCCTTATTCATTGTGTATTTCTGCTCTGAAGGACTTGGAAACATTGGTTGAAGTTGTAGCACAACATTACTATGGTGATAAGAAAAAATGGAATTTCATTGCTATTACTGAAGCCACCAAGTAAGCAATATTGGTAATCTAGTGCTTGTGACTCTTTATCTTCTTTTATTAGGTAATAAACATTCATTGGCATCTGTTTATTGCCTTACAATTGGGTATTCATTGTAACTCAGGGTATTAGTCAGGTTAGCTCTGTTCCAGAACAGTGGATACAAGATGCTTCTGCATGGAGGGGAGACATTGAATATTGAAATGCCTTCAGATGATTCCAATTCTCAGCTTAACATTAGAGGCTGTCCAAAGCCTGAAGGGAATCAGAGGCATGGTTACTTGCAAAATAATTATGGACACAACTCTTGGAATCTAGAAGGAAGGGCATTATCTGCTTTGAACAGATTTGGAGAAAATGCTAGGATGGTTTCTGAGCCAGTGTGGTTGCAGAGGATTCAGCATCAGCAAGCACTAATGGAGCTTCCTGGTAATCAGCTGCTTAAGATTTCATAATGGCATATGACAACTCATTACAATTCACGAGATAACTCCACGAAGACCTGGCATTGTTTATTCCACTAATACTTGGCATTGTTTTGTTTTTAACAGCTCCGATGGTTGAGAGGCCAACCCTTTTGAAACTATTGTCTGCAAAGGGCGCTATTGGAGCTTTATTTCTTATGGGAGAAGTGCTCTTTATCACAAGACCCCTTATTTATGTATTGTTTATCAGAAAATATGGAATTCGATCATGGATTCCCTGGTTTCTTTCCTTGGCTGTGGATTTTACGGGGTTAGGCTTTCTATCATTAGCTACTAGGTCAAGGCATGATGGAAAAGAACAAACGTTTCATCTATCCACATCCGAAAAGGATGAGGTTAGAGTTCCTCTGATAATTACTCAGATATGTTTTTCACACCTGGTTCATTAATTCTTGCTGTGAATCCTGGCACTTTAATATTTGGAAACTTTTATTTTTGCATGCTAAAACATATTTAGTGTTTGATTCAGTTGAAAAGAAGGAAACTTCTGTGGGCACTTTACCTCATGAGAGACCCATTCTTTAGCAAGTACACCAGGTATGTAGATATTTCAGAAATTACATAGTTTAGTTCTGTTTTCTTTAGATAGAAGAGATCGGACACTGCAGAAGTTCTTTTTGGACAAGCTCTAGATATACCCTCAAAACTGTTTGTGCAGCCATGAATCCTATTTTAGTCTGTTGACTTTCTAAGAAATAACACGACGCTATTTATTTCAGGCAAAGGCTTGAAAGCACTGGAAAACAGTTGGAACCCGTACCTATAATTGGGTTTTTAGCAGGTTGGTTTGACTTTTAGTTCTGACTCATTTCCAGCTTACAAGCTTTTATCTGGTAAACAAATTAGTTTCCTAGTAACATTGATATAATCTCTTTGAATGTGCAGAAAAAATCATAGAGCTTTTAGTTGGTGCCCAGACGCGATACACTTACATGTCAGGATCATAAAATGATGGTGATGAAAACTTACTCTTGATAGCTCTACTCTTTTTAGGCAAAGGTGGTCTTAAAGATTGTGGAATACTTATTTGAAATTTTGTTATTTCAATATTCTTTGCACCGGATACAGATATGATGTCAAAAGGCTGTATGTGTATCAGTCTTAAATACTGTGCATCTGATAAATAAGAAATACAAGAAAAATTTCATCAATATTCAGAAAATACTTGTTAAACAAATGTAAATCAGAATGAGATGATTTTACAGTTGTCTCGTTGAGGTCTTTAATACAGTTTATATTCTGCTTGTAATTTCCCCCTATTTAAGAAAACTAGTTCAAAGTTTTTTGACCGCCAGAATCAGATGCTTACGCTATCTTGTTCAATCAGAAAAACCGAGCTCGACTGGTATTGTTTTCCAATTGATGTTATCACATAATGAAAGTGAAAGCGACGATGTTTTTGAAACCTATATTCTATTTATGAGTATGTACTTGGGTTCTGTTTAGAATTGAGGTGTTGTACCTTTTAAGTTATAGTTGTTGTGGAAAAAAAATTATAATTATAAAATAAAAATTAATAATATGTAGTAAATATAAATTATAAATAATAATTTTAATAAAATTATTAATGATATAATAAATTTTTTATTATTTAATTAAAAATCATATTAACATAATTTTTAAATTACAACAATTAATATTTATTAAATATTTTAGTATTGTACCTTTTAAGATATAGTTGTCCAATTTTAATCTCAAATGCACCTTAAATATAAGTTTATAAAACATGTATTCTAAATATAAAAACTTAAATATTCGTTCAATTGCATTTGGTTGAATTAAATAATCCAACCAATGAATTATATTAGAGAGCATCTAATAAAATTATTTGGCAATAATAATAATAATAATTTATGTACGAAAACGATATTTAAATGAAAAGTATGATAAGTTCAGAGAAAATTTCATTTGAAAATATTATCTTATTCCTTTTCATAATTGTTTTATTTGTAAAAGTAAAATATGATTACATTTTTTTTAAGAAAGCCCATCCTCTTTTAATTTATTCGGCTAAGAATCAAAGAAAGCTCCTTCAAGTAATAATACGGCAACTGATACATATCATACGATGATCTCGTCACCCCATCCCGCTGACAGTTGCCTTTTTTAATCTTTATTCTGTCTGAATAAAGTTACAATTAAATCTTGATTTGCTATGATTATTTTTAAGCATTCCAAATTTTTAATAGTTACATTGAACTTGAATTTGGAATCATTAGGGTTGGTCTTGACTCTTGAGAATTTGGAATCATTTTGGTTGGTTTTGACTCCTCAAATTAAGCACTTTTGATTTCTTTGATACATTATTCCCAGAAGACAAAAGCTGCTACAGCCCTGAAGAAATCTACTGCCAAGTTACGGCTATGGGGCTTTTAACTGCATATTTCCCGGAAACCCAAGTTAAAGAACCAAAGGATTCATTTGATGCTCCTCGCAGTGAAACAAAAGTCACCTTGTAACTCAATATCTCGCCAATCTTCTGAAAACTTAAAATGGGAGGCGTTATCGTGACCAAAACTCCATTGGGCTCCTCCACTTTCACTGCATAAGTACAATAACTGGTTCCCACATTAGTCACACTCCTCTCATATTCTAAACTCATATTTTTTACGTTGCCTTTGAAATTTACTGCAAAAGAAGGGTAGTTTAGTTTGCCAGGGTGAAACGCTGAAGGATTAGGGCAAGTAAAATTCCCCCCGGCAAATAATGCTAGCTGTAAGGAGGTATAATTTAGGCTGCACAAATAGTCTAGATAATCTTCCGTGGCTATATCGTAAATTAGCCCAGGATCAGATGCACTTTCTGGATCAACATGGCCTGAACCAAACGCGAAAGCCGTAGCCAATGGAGTGTCGCTAGAACCACCCACGTCGGCAATTGGAGAGTTTCTGTTGTTTAGAGTGTATGCCGTTGTCATTAGGGCTGATTTGATTGCAGCTGTTGACCAATCTTCATGGACTGATTTAAGAAGTGCTGCTAGGCCACTAACATGAGGGCAAGACATTGAAGTGCCTGAAATTATATTGAATAGAACTCTTCTATCGTCACTTTTGAGCATACTTGGGCTAGTCGTTGCTGGCCAAGCAGCCAAAATATTCACCCCGGGTGCAGTCACATCTGGTTTGATCACATCATGTCCAACTAAACTCGGCCCTCTTGATGAAAATGACGCTATCACAGGTGCAGGATTACCAAAAACTGTTCCTTTGAAAACAATGGAAGCCGTTGGCCTTTTTGTTGAGTTCACATATTTTTTGACGGCTTTACCTGCTGAGGCTCCTAGTGTAGCAGCTGGCAAAACATGGGCATCAGCAATAAGTTCTTCACCTTCTTTATCTGAGTTCAGCAGTAACATTCCTGCTCCTCCAGCTAATTTCACTTGCTCTCCCTTTCCGGTTCGGCTATTAAGTCCTCTCTGGCAGATCACAATCTTCCCCTTTACTAACTTTCTATTGAGAGAGCCGTTGATACAATACTCAGCTCCTGAGACGCCTGCAGTTTTTCCAAAGACAAGGGGCAGCTGCTTTGATCCCTTGCCAGAATATAAAGATGACCCTTCGAAAGAATGTCCATTCCCTAGTTTTACAATTGCTGGAAAGCTTCGATCAGTGTAGCTTGCTGCCACAGTCATAATCCATGGTGCCGTATTATCAACAGTTGAAATAGATGGCCCTGAATTGCCTGCTGAACATGAAACAAAAACCCCACTTTGGGTTGCCCCAAATGAGGCTATTGCTACAGTGTCTCTGTAATAAGGCCTGGAGCTGCCTCCTAGAGAGAGTGACAGCACATCAACTCCATCAGCGACAGCTTTATCAATTGCAGCAAGTATATCAGAGCTAGAACAACCTAATGACCAGCAAGCTTTATATGCTGCAATTCTTGATGTGTACCTCATTCCAGCTGCTTTGCCTCTCGCTAAGCCAAAAAGGTTCGCATTTGCTACAATATTACCAGCTGCAGTTGATGCAGTGTGTGTACCATGGCCTTGCGCATCTCTTGGAGATCGATAATCCACTGTTTCATTGATTCTTCCAACAACAGATTCATAGCCTTTGAAGAAGGCTCTTGCACCAATGAGCTTGTTGTTACAATTTGATTGAGAGAACTTTGTACCTTCCTCGCATCCGCCCTTCCATCTAGAGGGTACTGGAGGCATGCCTGTATCTTGGAAAGCGATGTGTTCTGGCCATATCCCAGTGTCAATAACACCAACTATCACATCTTTTGCCAAGTTTGTAGCATCCCAGAGTCCGATGCCACTTTCTAGGCCAAGAAAATGTGGGGAATATGTTGTGTGGAGAGTTAGAAGTTCATCAGGAGTGGCAGAGAGAAAACCGTCAACTGTTTCTAGTGATTTGAGTTGTTTTGTTGAGAGCTTTGCAGAAAAACCAGAAATGGCATTTTCATAAGCATAAAGAATCTGAGGAGGTGTTGTTTCTTGTTCTTGATCCTCCTGCTGGGATGAGAATTTGTTGATTGAATCTATCACCGCTTCATAAAATTGTCTGACACTGCCTGGAGAATGATTTGCTGCTATCTTGGACTTGTCCATGTGAATTACATATGTTGTCTGTTTTCCTATTGAAGCAATTGATGTGGTAGCCGTGAGGACTAGCAAAAGCAAAAATGTCCTAAAGACCATGATGGCTGCAGAAATAAAATCAATTGACATCAACAATTTATATTTGAAACAGATAAGTAAATGGAAGAACAAAATGCTTGATTTAGAACATGAACTTGAAATTTTTTTACTATCAATGCACCTGTTAGATAATATTTGGTTCAAATTAATTGGGGAAAAAAATGAATGTGGAACTTATGCATAGAGTACTAGTTGATTCAACTAAAAACATCTCTTTAGGTCCTAATATCCAATGTGAGACACCAAAAATATACAGACATATTAGCGATACAACATGTGGAATGCTCAACTATGTGCACAATGCATGAAAAATTCGGAAAACATGAGAGACATTTTTACCTCTCTCCTTGCCTCAAGAAAAGAAAATGAGAATTTGCAAGTTTAACACAATCAATGAGCACTTGAAGAGGATATTATATAGGCCAAAGTACAGCGAATCACTAGTCTAGTAGTCATTACAATAAAAGTAATGTTGTCATGTTCCTTTTTTCTGTTAACGTGCACACCTTTCTTTGCCTTAAAGCGTAAGCAAAAAGCTGCCCCAGACCTCCGCTACTAATCGCTAGAGACACAAAATTTGTGATGTGAGAGAGCAAATGCCCATAAAGACTATAAATTTGAGTAAGGACCCCGATTTAGAAGATTTTGATAAATAATGCATAAGTGCTGTTAAATGAATATTGTCTTAGCTGTGTTATATCAAATATTGACATGCAAAAATCCAAGTTCAAAATTAATGATTTTCCTAACTAAGGAACTTCTCTATTGCTTCTCAATAAATGTAGACATTCTTTGTAGCTTTACTCTGCATTTGTGATCATCAGGATAAATACACACAATTTTGATCATCTTGTAAGAGTATGCTATTCTAATGAAGTCCAGCTATGCAAGCTAACTCTTTTTACCTGGGGTGGGGAGTGGGCATGTGGCAGAGGAGGAATAATGATCCTTATCGACATCATTGAGTGCTTTTGTATGAAAATTTAATGAACTTTCTCTCTTTTTGTTTAGCTTTCTCTTGAAGGGAATTAGAGTATGTTGGCAAAATGATATTCAATTTCGTTCAGGGACCATTATAAGAGTGCGCAGATAATAAAGCTCAGTTGATGAGAATAAAATTATCCATGGGATGAGATGATGAGTTCATTTTAAGGCATGTAGCTGGTTAAAGCCTGCAAGGAGCCAACAGAGTGAGTGAAGTAGAGCAACATGCGCATGAGCAATATAAAGCATAAATGAATAAAACCATCATCTCTCTCTTTGCTCTTATTTTTATTTCTAGCGAGCATTTAGAGCTATTCTTCCCACAAAGTCAAATGTGGAGCGTGAAAGGCAGGGGACAACGCTTAGTGTGACTTCTGGGGCATGGCATGGAGCATGATTGCTGATAGGAATTTATTTATTTATTTATTAAAAAAATGCAAGCTATGTAAGAGATCATGTGATGGTCAGTAATATATATGAGAAGGGCTTAAATTGTCAGATTCTTGCCACACAGGGTAATTAGCGGAGATTGGCTGCTATAAAAAAAGGAAGTACTGATGGCTCTATCAATAACGCAGTGCTGTTTATTCTCAGTTGAAAACCTCTAGTGTTTTTTTTTTGAATTACGTAAGATTATTACTCAGATTATAACTGTTACAACTCATTTTACAAATCTTACATAGCACAACTCAAATTTTTCGAAAGGAAAAAAAGTTTCTTCACTCAAATTGAGGAAAGAAATTAAACCTCCACAATATATTGTGGGGGCTCGAACTCATGATCTCATAATTGCGAGGATTAAATGGTTAAATTCTAACCACTAGAATATGGCTTTTTTCTATTTTGTTGACGCCCCAAGTTTTCATAATTTATCATGAGTTAAGGACATGAACAAAAACTTCGAGGAGTGAGGGGGGGAGTGATGTATGGTGCACCGGACAACACTGCATTGAGTCTTTCGATATGGATTCTAATGTGAAAGGTTTCAAGTCGAACATCGTGCATCACATATTTTGACCGGTTGAAAGTGAGGATCATGATTAGAGAGATAAGAAGCGTGGACCCGTCACAACAAATGTCAAAGAAATGCAACAGAGTTTGTAATCCAGATGGCATGCAGGCAATTGCAGCACAAAAGAGCCTTCAATTTGCTTAGGATGTGGAGATTTCTGTTTCCCAGTTTTATCTTGGTGGGTATCGATTATAGTTGCACTGAAACTCTCAAAACAGACGTCAGACGGCTTTTATAATCAGTGGACTCCTTGTGGATGAAACTTGATTAGGCAACTACAACTTTCATGAAAGTGCTGGTATAATAATCATGTTCATACAAAAAGAAAATAAAGATTCACCATCTTGCTAAGAGTTTACTTTTGATTTTCAAAATTACACTCACTCTCTTGTGCTTTTTATTGTGTTGAACCTTGTTTTATCTTGTTGCAGTGGAGATTTTTCTTATTGATTTATCCTATCGACGCTGACTCCTTTGATGAGCAAGCCTAGATATTTTCTCATTATATTGACCCATCATTTTGCCAGACGTATGAAACTTTAGTGCCTTTACAGGACAAAACTAATTAGACTATTTTTTTTTTTACTTCATTTGAAAGGAACTAATTAGACTATTTCACCTTCAATCTTTTTCTCATTGGGGAACTTTATTCATTTGTTTGTTATTGATAATGGGTGACTGTGGCGACGTTGCACAGGCACAAATAAATTCAGAAAGTGGTACAGTTTGGCGATAGCATCTTTCTGTTGAATTAAATTTTCATATCTTTTAAACTCTTTGATATGAATGAATTAATCAGTCTTGTGGCCTGTAAATGACAATAGGACTCCTAACAACGTGACGAGGGCTTTTCCATTCAAGCGAACCTGACAGCACTTGTGTACTTGACATTGGTTTTGCCTTCACCACGACTGAGAAGCTCCGTTTATGCGAGGTTCTCGAGAAGGAGAGACTCATTGGCTTAACAGTGATATTCACTCCTTTTGGAGCTTTAATTGTGGCGTTGTAGATTGATAGACGAGGGCCAACATTGGTGACTCTCCTTCGGAAAATGGCTGTGGTTAGCTCTCCATTGCTTTTCAAGCTTACTTGCATTGTAGGATAGTTAAGAGCATCATAGCCGACTCCAGGAATCAATGAGGTGCAATTTATGGATTTTGAACCGACTAAAACAGCTAGAGATGATCCGTTATAACCCTCGTGGCATAGGAATTGGATGTAACTCATGTCATCCATGTCGTAAACTAAGCCAGGGCTCACTGCTTTCTGTGGGTTCACTTGGCCGGCGCCATAGGCAAATTCAGCCTCATTGTTAACCCTCTGGCTCATTGGTTTTGCTGGATAAAGATCCATAGAAAAATAAGCCAATGACCAAAGTGAAAATAACAAGTCCAGAGATGCCTTTATCAAGAGGAATTGAGAAACTTAGATTATGTTTTACCTGTGGTCATGATGGCTGATTTGATTGCGGCCGGAGACCAACTTGGATGGAATGACTTAACATAGGCAACTACACCAGCAATATGAGGGCAAGCCATGGAAGTTCCGGACATGAGAGTAAATTTTGAATATTGGGTGTCACCTTTCAACCCAGTAAGTGACTTCATTAGAGTGTAAGATGCCAAAATATCAATGCCTGGTGCTGCAATATCAGGCTGATAATGCACAATACAAAAAGAAACAGTCAGTACCGGGCCTTATTACTAGGAGCAGCCAAAAAGAGAAAAGATTTAAGGATGAAACTGTAGATTTATACCTTAAGAAGGTGTTTTGACCCTGGATTTGGGCCCCGAGAAGAAAAAGAAGCTATAAATGGAGCACGGACTTTGACTTCCTGGGATTTGTATATCACTGCCGATGGTGATCTGCATTCATACAAGTAAGTTGAATATTCATTCAGACCAATTATCAAACATTTGAAAAATTCTGAACATATCAAAGCTATAATTTCAAGCTAGCAACATATGCCTGCAGGGGCTGTCACTGGACAGAACAGATAATTTGATATTTTACCTTGTAGAATGAATATAATCAGTAATGTTATCACCATCAGTGACATTAACCATGGTTCCCGGTGCCATATAGATCTGGGCAACATCTAGAAACTGCTCACTTCCAACTATAATGCCAACCCCTCCAATTCCTTTAATAACAGAATCAGCACCCCATGTTCCTAGCTTGCAGTAAACAAGTTTTCCCTTCACCTTTTTAGGGTCCAATGAGTCATCAAAACAGAATCTGCAATTAATTATGGATAGATATTCCTAATCATTTTTTGTTTTCTTTCTCTTTTTCTTTCCCATCGAGACTCTATATATATATATATAACAATTGTTATATATATATAACAATTAAAATAACTCGGATGATCAAATTACTACCTTGCACTATCCCGGCTTTCAGAGTTCTTGGCAACATCAGCCCCACTAACAAGTGGGTAAAATTTCTCCTTTGGATCAAATGTGTTGACTCCAACCCCCTGAAAAACGTGAACAGCATTATCTGAATTTCGGTAGGAAAGGCTCAGACCTGGAACGATCTTGATCCTTTAAAAGAACTATTATGATTTTTCTGCAGCATATATATGAAAATTGTACTACAATACTCACTGAGACGCTTCTTCCATTGCCTGTCTTAACTTTGCTCTTGAACTGCCTATCAATGCCACTAGCTGCTACTGTCACAAGCCACGGTGCATGGTTAGATACAGTACCCCACTTGGGTCCATCGTTACCGGCTGAAGCAACAGTAACAATCCCCTTCTTCAAGGCATGAAATGCACCGACTGATATAGTATCCGATGCATAATCCTCAGTCGCCCCACCAATAGAGATTGATATAACGTTCACACCGTCATGAATAGCCGCATCAAATGCAGCAAGTATGTCCATATCCGAGCAACCTGAGCTGACCCAACAGACTTTGTATGCAGCCACCCTAGCATTTGGAACTGCACCGCGTGCAGCCCCCCAGGCTAGTCCATAAAGACTTGCATTTGCAACTACGTTGCCTGCTAGAGTTGATGACGTGTGAGTCCCGTGGCCGTCAACATCTATCGGCGATAAGATGTCCCAAGGGTCGGGGTTACCATCGAGCTTGAAGTATCTTGCCCCTATAAGCTTGCTGTAATTACCCAAATAGCGCAATTTAGATGATCGAACACAAACATGCTTGATCGGATGTTGCAATTCACATATATAATGTAATAAAATATAATATAGAAGTACGAACTTGTAAATTAATAGATAATGAAACTACTACTGCTGCTACGACTACTACTAATAATAATAAAATAATAATACAGTGTATATGTATCTTAATTAATTGATTGGAAAACAAGTATGTTTAAAATGCTGGATGGTTTGATTTTCAAGAAAAGCAGTTGTTTAACCAAAGAAGATTACTTGACAACAAGAATTTCCGTAGATCGAATTAGACAATAGCTTTTGAAAAGGTTGTTTCTCTTGTAAAAAGGATACGTATGTTTACAGATAGAAACGAAAGTTCTTGTTAAGAACGAATAAATAAGACTATTTAATTACTTGTTGCATCCTGAGAAATTAGCAAAGTGGTCACATTTTCCTTTCCACTTTGCAGGTGGAGGACCAAAGCCACTGTCCTTAAAGCTCTCTGATTCTGGAGTGATCCCTGGACATCACCATGCAGTGCAGAGTATTGTCGTGCAAGAAAATAAAAAAATGGCAAAAAAATTTTAAAAAAATGAAAAAAAAAAATCTTTGAACCTGTATCCATGAGACCGACAACGATATCACTTTCTATTTTAAGATTTCTTCTGGCTGTTTGAGGAAGCCCGATAAAATCCCATGACCTGGTTGTGTGTAGCTGGTGGTACCGATTTGGAAACACAGAAAGAACTCTATCCATGCCTAAACATTTATAACACAGTAGCTGGCTTTAGAAGCTTCAAATTAATTAGTTTCAATCCAAGACAGGAACTGATGATATATATATAGAACAGAAATTAGACAGGACTCACGCTGCAACTTTTGAGCTTCATCATTAGACAGCTTTGCTGCAAATGCATTGAAACTCTCTGTATAGCTATAGACTATCGACTCCTTGGCATCATGATAACTGATTAATCAACGTATGTAAACCCAAGTGGTCAAAAATCAAAAACTTGATCATCATCTATCATCTATGCAAGTACAGACTAGAAGGATGATCGGAGTCACGAAATCACCTGCCGCCCTTCACAGATGCCAGAATCTGTATGTGTGTTTGTACCGCTAAATCTTCGTCCACCGGTTGATCTCCCAAGTAAGCCACATAAAAATTCTGTTCATTTAAGTTCTCACTATATATCACTGACGTGATAGCAAAAGTTCAAATAGAACCGAGATAATTGTTATTATAAGTAGAAAAGGAGTTAATACCTTTTGATTTTCTTCGGTGGCATCAAGGGGAGCGGTCAGGATTAGAATTAGAAGAAGCTGATAAGAAAAGTAACATAAACATTTCATCATCAGTTTTGCCATGTTAGCTTAACTTGGGAACTCTGTTTGGGTATATTTATCACATACTCTATCTATATGGTGCGGTAATAAATAGGTGTTTTGAATTTGATAACAACAACAAATTAGAGCGACTATTGGATGAGAACAAAGGACAGACGTAAGTTGTACTTCTTCGGGGGTTAGATCATATCATATATGTATATTATTGCTAGCAAGCTGAGGTCTAATTTTGATCAGGTGGGAAACCTTAAAAGAAAGATAAAAAATTTCTTTCTTCACTTGTGCTCTCGTCTACGTGATAAAAAAAAAAATAGAGGAAAAGTTGTTGAGAACTGTCGTAGAAAGGGTACCTCGATTTAATATTTTTACATGTTATTGGGATTGCCCCCATAATATTGTTGGCTATCTTAGCCATAAACGAATATGCAAATTCTGTGGTTTAATTAATTTGGAAAAAAAAATTCCATTTATTGGTTTTTTACAAGATAGTATTTGTAAGAATCCCAAAAGATTTTTATAAGATTTAGAGGTCGGGAGGAGTTGCTTGAAGACAAAGGGTGAATTACATCAAGATCCCGTTTACCTTTCATTACAATTCAAGCAAGTCAATCTTTCACTGTCGGAAACAGGTTTCTATTTCTAATTAAAGAGAGTTATTTAACTCAACTGACTTTGCTTATCTAGTAAAATAAGGTAAAAAAGCTAAAACCTGAACTAAAAAAGAAAAAAGAAAAAAAAAGCTATATTTTCACAAATGCATAATTTGTAATTATTATTATTTTCGTATTCTTCATTCTTTCCCTTACAGCTTGATGAATAATTGTCCATATTTCAACTACATTATTACGGCTTGCAATTAGAATTTTATAAGGAACAGGGTCGAGTATAATAAAACCCTAAGGCAAGATTTGACAAAAAATTTAAGTTTTTGGGTCTCTTATAAGGGCCTATGTTGTATAATTCATCTGTTTTAGAAAATGTTATGATTTGGGAAAGTAAACCGTACAACAAAAATTGATTTTAATATAAAATAAAAAATCAACTCTATTAAATCTGAAGATTTAAAAGCGTGTTTAAATGAAAAAAAAATAAAGATGTCTAAACTACGGCAAAAATTATATATATAATGTTTTTGTTTATTTTTCATAAGTACGTTGCTTAAGTTATATAATAATATAATTTACATCAACACAAATCTACATTTAAGTTATATATGTATTGGAATCATTGTTGAGGAGGAGGTGATATAAGTTATATTATTGCGCAACTAAATAACAGCTATCTCATAATAGTTCTTTTATTTTGCAATCAATGGAAATAATTTGTTTCTTTTTTTTTTTTTTGGGTTGGCTTTGCTGAAAACACATCGATTTGGAATAAATCTTTTAACTCCAAAAACTCCCGTTTTTGCTTTCAGAAGACTCCCCGTGTTGGCTTTTCCTCTCATCATCATCATATCAATTGAAGAAATCTCAGGAGAAGCGTTGATTATTATGAATAATAATAAGACTATGTAAATGAATCTTTAAAAAAATTGAGTAAAAATTCAGTAATGAGTGGTCCGAATCCGATACAATACAACACTTAATAATGGGTCATGGGCGCACGCTGGGTTGTGAAACAAAAGGGCAAAAATGAGATTCCGTATATGTAAAGAGCTAAATACTGAAATGCCACCCCCATCACATCTAATTTACAAAACCCCCATCTTTTCTCCAACTCTTTTCTCCTTCAGAAGCTTAAACCCCGAACTCAATGATCTTCAACCGCTTCTCCCGCCAAAAACCATCTCTACGGTCACAGCCATTCACGCTCCTCACGTGCTGCCTCTCCGCCACCGCTGCCAATACCACCAACAATTCGTCAAAACTCTACGACCACTACTCCTTCAAACCCCCGCCGTCCCTCTCCCCAAAACCCGAAAACCCTAACCCTACCCTCAATCCTAACAAAAATTTCAAGAAAAAGTCGAAACCCCAGTACCGTCCACCGTCATCTCTTGATGCGCCGAAGAAGAAATACACCGATTTGCCGTTCGATTTTCGATATAGTTACACGGAGACCAACCAGAATGTAAGGCCCATTGGGCTTCGGGAACCCAAGTACTCTCCGTTCGGGCCGGGCCGGCTGGAACGCGAGTGGACCGGAGTTTGTGCTCCGGCTGCGGACCCGAAGGTGAAGTCGGCGGAGGAGGGAGCGGAGGATCCGAATTTGGAAGAGAAGAGGATACTTGTGAGGGAAAGGATTCAGGGAGAGCCTTTAACTAATGCTGAGAGGAAGGCTTTGGTGGAGAAGTGCCACCGAAATCGGACCAAGAGGCAAATCAATTTGGGTATTCATTTTCTTCTCTCTCTCTCTCTCTCTCTCTCTCTCTCTCTCTCTCTCTCTCTCTCAGCTGAGTTTGAAGGCTAATTTTATTCATTGGGTATTTGATGATTCGTTTACTGGATTAAAATGTTACTGTCTTGAACTCTAAGTGGATGATAAAGGTTAAAATTAACAATTTGTTATTGGTTTTTCTGAAATGGATTTAGGAAAGTAAGATCCAATTTCCTTGCTTTTTGATGTGGAGGCTTATGATAAGTGTTGATAGAAGTGCTTTGAAACAACTTTGATGCTGTAGAAAGTACTTAATAGTTCTCTCAGATAAGTTTCTTATTTGGCTGTTGCGTATGAACTGCATATGCTTCATCTTTATAAGAGCTAGTGGGACTTTTTGCAGTTATTTATCCTTGCCAAGTGGTCAAAATTGTATCTTTTTGCCCAGACTTTAAGAATTGGTTAGACTTCTCATTTTAGAGTTGGTTATAATGGACAGAACATGCAGATTCTCTCTTTTTCAGTTATTATATCCACGGTCTTAGTTGTGCTTTGTTGTTGTGTAGGGAGAGATGGTTTAACGCATAACATGCTGAATGATATTCATAATCATTGGAAACATGCTGAGGCAGTGAGGATTAAATGCCTAGGAGTCCCCACCGTTGACATGAAAAATGTGTGCTTCCAGCTTGAGGTACCTGGTTTCTTTCTAATGTTGAAACATCCCTTCTTCAGTTCTAGGCATTTTAAATGGAAAGAGAACGTGTGTGTGTGTGTGTGTGTGTGTGTGTTCTGCACCATGTTTTGCTTTATCCATTGCCAGTATATTTGTTCGATATGCTATTTTGACTGGAAAAATGTTTCATACAATTTCTACATTGTTGCAGGATAAAACATTTGGAAAAATAATTTTTAGACACGGAGGTACACTTGTGCTTTACAGGGGCAGGAACTATAACCCTAAGAAAAGGCCTGTGATCCCATTGATGCTGTGGAGACCTCATGAGCCAGTATATCCCAAGCTGATCAAAACTACAATTGAAGGTCTAAGCATCGAGGAGACCAAGGAAATGAGAAAGAGAAGACTGGCTGTTCCTGTTTTAACAAAGCTTGGTATGTCTATCTTTCCCTGTTCTCTTTTTGAGAATCCCTCATTTAATTAAGTAATTACTACTACTATTATTTTTATTTTTATTTTTATTTTGTGCACTAATTTGCAAGTTGCAACTGCAGCCAAAAATGGTTATTATGGCAGCCTTGTACCCATGGTGAGAGATGCTTTTCTAGTCAGTGAGTTGGTACGAATTGATTGCCAGGGTCTTGAGAGAAGTGATTACAAGAAAATAGGCTGCAAACTTCGGGTAAACTTGAATTTCTGTTTACATTCTCTGCTAAAGTTGTTTCCTTATTTTTTCCTCTTCCTTTTTTTTTTTGGGGGAGGCGGGGGGAACCAACCCTTGAACCCTTTGGAGGATTTCCTTGTTAGTCGTTCTCTTGTGTAATTATTGCAATTTCTACTTCTTGTTGTGTTCGTTGTTGACAATTCTGCTTGAAACAGTATTATGTCAATTTCTAATAGGTTAAATTCTGCTTGACAAATCTGGTGAGGATAGATCATTCTCGCTCCCCCTTTTTTAAAATAGTTGCAGAGTATGGAATTTGGTAATGCTGATTTGTTAGAGCACCCTCTCAACTTTTTATGTCAATTTCTAACTACTTGTAGTCTTGGTTCAGGATCTCGTTCCTTGCATCCTTGTGACATTTGAGAAGGAACAGATTGTGGTTTGGAGGGGAAAAGACTACAAGCACCCAGGGGATGATGGACAATTCTTCACTCATCGAGAATTATTTGATGATCCAGAGAATGATTCGGCTTGTGGTGTAGAGGAGGAAGTTATGGGTGACAGCAGCAGCCAACAGGACTTTTGCTCTGGGGATGATGAGTAGCATGTTATCTAATTCGCTAAGGCCTTTATATACAGCCTGATCTTCAGCCACACAGATTTATTTCTTCTCCGTCATAAGGAAGAAAAATTAGTTCGAGATACTTAATAGGTTAATGTATTTGATGAGATGAACTTATCGGGCTATTTACTGTACAGAGAGATCCTCAAGATGGGATGCTCAGAACTTTTCTTTCTTTCTTTTGGGCATAGAATATTTATAAATTATTATGCATGTAATTGCACTGACTGTATCTGTCAGTGCGTGGATCAGGTCCCAGCGGAGCGTGAGCATGTTTAGATTTTTCATATTTCAGTGGAGATACCGAAGATGGACGCTTGACTTTGGTTGTGCTTGTGCATTGGGGTGCCCTGAGCCCTGGCCTAGCTTAGGTCATTATGGAGAAATTGGAATTGTATTAACTCTTAGTCACCTCTTGTGGTAGGGGTGGGCGTCCGGATCGGTTTGAATCGAATAGAACTTATATTTCGAGTTCGAATCGGTCTGAGTTGAAATTTAAAATTCGTTTGAATTTAAAATTCAGAACCGGATTGTATTTTGGTTTGTGTTTAATCCGAACTGAATAGTCAACCCGATTGAGTTAACTAAGGTTCTGTTTGGTATAATTTTTTAAGTAGAGTTTATTTAAATAGAGTTTTTATTATTAGAATTTTTATAAATAAAATTTTTACTAAAAAAAATTAATTATTTGGTTGTTAATAAGAGTTTTCAGTAAAAATTTATGAAATTATTTTAATAAATAAGTTTTTTTAAAGTTATATAATGAAAAGAATAAAATTAAATTAAAAATAAGTAGATGATATTTTAAATATTTTAATATTTAAAAAATTTTAATTTTAATTTTTAAAAGTCTAAAATTTAAGTTTTTACTTATAAAAGTTAAATAGTTTATTTAAAATTTAAAAATTAAATAAATATTTATAACTAATAAATAAGTTATACCAAATAAATATTAAAAAAATTAAAAACTCATTTTTTAACCCTAACGCATCACAACGTCCGGACACACTTTTCTGCACTTATGTCGCCTCTGACTCATCCACTTTCTTCCCCCCAACCAAACCACCCCTTTCTTTTCCTTTTTTTCCGCCGCTGCCGATATCATCTTCTTGTCTTTTTCTTCTTCTTCTTCTTTCCTTCCACTGCTGCCAAACATCTTCTTCTTCTTCTCGTCCTCCGCTACCAAATATTTCTTCTTCTTTTTCTAATCTCCCATTAGTTAATTGTTAATAATTTATTTATTTTTAATTATCAGTTAATTTTTTAAATTTTCTTTTGTTAAATGTTAGTTAATTTTTTTAATTGTTAATATAGAACTCTTTATGTTAATTAGTGAATTTGTGAATGAGATTACAAGAAATTTGTTTGATACGTAGTTAATTACTTGATTCATTTTTGGATGGAGGTCGGTTCAGGTTTATAGTTTGAATCCGAATTATAACTCAAACCAAAATCCTAATAACCCGAACCAAAACTGAATTCGCCCACCCAGTACGGCTTTGCCATGGGCCTACTACAAACGATGATTTGGTCCAACAGCCAAAAAATCCCAACATAAGAGTGGATCCGACTGATTTGACATGCTTGATGTCTATTTTCGTGCGATCTGAATATGAATGAACATGAGCGTGCAACCAAATTCAAACAGATTGCGACAAATATAATGAACTAAAAGCCCAGGATGAACGAAGCTTTCACGTCTGCTGTGTTCAAGTCCCCTCCTTTTTCACCAATTACGTGCGTAAATTAAATAAACCCATTCGGCATTCGCTCATTAAAAATTTAAAAAAGAAACCGGAAAAGAGTTCGTGGGGCTCTGGCAGGCTGGCTGGCAGCTCCAACACAGCACGTTGTCCCGGTACGGTACCGCAGTCCCACGACTCGCCACGCCAAGTCACTCGCCCATACAAGATTTTTTTACCTCTCTTATAGTCTCGTCCACATAAAATGACTCTTGCCTCTTTTCCCGCATTAAAAATTAACTATTTGCCCACTATCTAACACCCAAAATAAATAAATAAATAAATAATTGATTGGTAATAACATTTGCCTCCCTAGTTTTCTATAATTTTTCAGATACCAGTATCGTTCGTCTACTTATATTAAATAAGATTTCCATTAAATGACTGAAACATTCTGTACTATCCACTATAATCTTTTATTTTAAAGAATTATTAAACAATTGATAGATTCAATATTTATTAATTTATAGTGTATTTGTAATTCAATAAACATATATTTAATATGCTAAAAATTCATTATATTTTATTAATCTAATCAATTGAATATAAATTTATCTGTTAAATATACATAAAAATGACCAAAAAAATAAGTTCATTGTACAAAGTTAACTGGATAATATGATAGTTTTAGATCTTGCTATGCACAGATAACTGAATCAGTGGATCAAGCACTCGAAATATAAAAAAATACTTCAAAATTTTTTTATTCCAATTTGAGAATTCAACCCATACTTTTAGATGCATAAGAAAAATTAGAGATAGGATCTAGTTAGATTTAAATTTTAAGAAGAAATTAAGTAACAATAGAGTAATATTTTATATAATAAAATATCATATTTAATTATAATTTATGATATAAATGGGATTACAGAATTACATAGTGATTTTTCATAAAAAGTACTATCTTAATAATTTAGCCTATTATCCCAAGTTAGAATAATAATAAATGATATAAATGAGATAATTAATTCATCGAATAGTGATTTATAGAGGTTATATTGTTAATAATAATAATAATTATTATTATTATTATCATGATAAAAAAAAAATAAATGATAGAAACCTACTTAGTCATTGTGTAACTGTTCCAAGTACCTATTTGTCACGAATGAAACAACTATTCCAAAAAATAAAAGTTTGAGGACGCGCATTATTATCCAAGCAATAAATAAATAAATAAAAGTTTCCATTGAGGCACATGCGTCAAACACGTTGGAAGAATATTATAAAATTATCCATATTTGTAGGACAGGAAAACAAATAATAGCCGACCAAGTAAAGTTTTACATTTACAGGACGACAGCACTCATCCTCTCTCTCCGTGTTTGTTTTCTCTGTCTGTCACATTGAAATTCAAGGCTCCAGCTTCTCCACCCCCCACCCAACAAACAACAATGGCGGACCATCATCGTGACCATGATCATGATCTCTCTTCACCTCTCCTCCAATCTCCTCGCTCCGATCATTCCCCCGTAATCATCTCCATCGAAGCTGACGGCAACGACACCGTTTCCGACCCAGCAACTCAAGATCAACTGAACAATCACGATACCCGCTACCATAATAATCCTGGCAACCCCTATTGGTTTATTGGCTCTGACGGGTTGTCTGTACCGGGGCCAAACACGGCTAATCCTTTTCTAAACGACACCCCGCATGTCGTTGGGGTTTATGAGTTTGTCAAGATTGTGGTGTGCTTTCCAATTGTTTTGATTAGGCTCGTGTTGTTTGGGTTTTGTTTGTTGGTGGGGTACTTAGCAACCAAGCTGGCTTTGGAGGGATGGAAGGATAAGCAGAATCCGATGCCAGTATGGCGGAGTCGCCTTATGTGGGTCACTAGGGTTTGTTCCCGCTGTATTTTGTTCTCTTTTGGGTAATTTTCATTTCTTCTTCTTCTTCTTCTTCTTCTTCTTCTCTCTCTCTCTCTCTCTCTCTCTCTTTGTGTGTGTGTGTGTGTGTGTGTGTGTGTTATTCTTCTTACGGTAATGGTCAATTTAAATTGTAATTGATAAACAAGAAACTAAAAACATCAGATAAAAATCACATTTTGGATGATGATGAATTGTCCTTTCCTTTATGTAGGTTTTATGAATTCCATTAAGAGTGGAAGTATAAGCATAATGGTTCACCAGAGGATTATGGCCTCACTAAGCTTTATTTGCTTTGTGCATTTACCTAATTTTGTGTTATGGTCAAATTTTCTATATGGCATGTTTGGATACTGAGAGAATTGTGATAGACAGGGAAGTGGATAATTCAATTTGGGTTGGATTCTAAAATTTTGATGGGTTTTCTAAGTGTTTGTTATTTGGCGGTTTTGCCTTGCAGCTATCATTGGATAAGACGGAAAGGAAAACCTGCTCCAAGACAGATTGCTCCTATAGTTGTATCTAATCACATATCATATATCGAACCTATTTTCTTTTTCTACGAATTATTCCCCACGATTGTTGCATCAGAGTCCCATGATTCCATTCCGTTTGTCGGAACTATCATCAGAGCAATGCAGGTAACTCGTAGTTAATATAAGTTTTAAGACATCTACTTTAGTTTTAACTCACAGTCCTAATATTTGTTGTCAATCTCCCTTTCCCCCTTTCACTTTCCTTTTGTTTTAAATTCTCAGGTGATATATGTAGATAGGTTCTCACAATCATCAAGGAAGAATGCTGTTAGTGAAATAAAGGTAGAAAGTTTCTATAGTTTCTGCTAACTTTAGTTTGATTTTAGTGGTCTTGAGTATTCTCATTCTTTTGCTGGTTCAAGCAATTTAGAGAATATAGTCTGATACTGTTTTCCTTTCCTATTTGTTCCTTGTTGCCATATTCTCGAAATATCTCATGCCCTTGATCTCTTCTCTAAATTAATTCCATCATACATAATGAACGCTCTTTAGTCCTTTCTTGAATGACAGTTTTTTGTTTTTTGCTAGCATATACATGTCTAGGACTCTAGGTCTGCCACTATCTACATCTGATGTGACATTTTAGGACTTCCAGTCTTGAATATGCACCAATAGCTGAGTCTGTATTCCACGATTACTGTTCTGCCATCAATTGATTCAGAAATGCCAACTTGATGAGTTTTTTTCCTTGCTTAAATGGTATTATTTATCTCTATTTTAGGTCCTTAATGTTGAATATGGCACAATTGCATAGGATTTGCATATAAATGTATGACAGCTCTATGAAACTAAATTCAATTAATTATTATGAATGTATTAGCTATTTGATACAGAAATGTGCTTTCAAGGATGTGAATACAGAGAAAGGCTTCTTGCGATAGATTTCCTCGTGTTCTATTATTTCCTGAGGGAACAACGACTAATGGAAAATTTCTCATTTCCTTCCAACTCGGTGCATTCATCCCTGCTTACCCCATTCAACCTGTCATTGTTCGCTATCCCCATGTGCACTTTGACCAATCTTGGTATGATGTTCCTTCTTTCTTTGATTCCTTTTTTCACCGTATGTTGGGCCTTATTTTTTGGCATGCCATCTTGCTCAGGGGGGATGTTTCTTTGGGAAAGCTCATGTTTAGAATGTTCACACAGTTTCACAATTTCATGGAGGTATGCTCTCTTTCCTGAATACTTAATTTTTATGTAGATTTAAACTTTAAAAATAATTAATATCATTTTTATGAACAGGTAGAGTACCTTCCTGTTGTTTTTCCAAGCGATAACCAAAAAGAAAATGCTCTCCGTTTTGCTGAGAGGGTAAATTTCTGCTTGCTATTGATTTTTTTTTCCCTTTTTTCTTTTTTTGAACTTGTGAAATGTTTGTTTCAAGTTCAAGTTGAGGCTTTGTGATTGGAAAATAATATGCACATTACACTATCAGTTGATAGTGATTTCATTTTAGGGCATCTGGGGGTGAAAATCAGTAAGGATCTGTGACATATTTATTTATTCAGAAAATATATATTCCGACCAACAGTTACTTGCATGTCTGTATATTATGAGTTCCCTTCGTATTCCTTGCCTTGTATGTCGTTTTATGATAAATGATTAAATGTTTCATATTTGCATGTATACAGACCAGCCATGCTATGGCATCTGCTCTCAATGCTGTACAAACATCTCATGCCTATGGAGACTTAATGCTTCTCATGAAAGCATCTGAGCTAAAGGAAGTATGCATTTCTTTATGTATATATGTTTGGTTTGCAAATATAGAGACTTTCTCGTGTTTGTTGTGGTTATAGGCTACAGAATTCGATTTGTTGTTTATCTACCTCAAAGTCATAGTAATTTTGCACTTATTTTTATTTGTCATAATTTATGCAGGAAAACGCCTCAAGCTATATGGTTGAAATGGCTAGGGTTGGATCTGTGAGTCCTTACACTGAAATGCCTTATACTGGAATGTTTTATTGTATGCCAACTCTATGAAAGGAATTAGTGAACCTTTGCCTTTGGTGAAAGGTTCTTTTAATACATGTATATAACTTTTTGGTTTTTGTTCAAAGGGCAATCCAACAATTGTTATGAGGCACTGCATAGATGCCAGTCCTTTTAGTTCTCACTATGATAGAGTACTTACATAAATTTCACATCATATGAGGCTTTTATATCTATATGTTGGTAGATATGTGAAGCTGGCAACTTAAATACTTTCGTTCTTTTGCCGAAACAATGAGCGAGTATTTTTTCATTTTTCAGATATTTCATATAAGCAGCTTGGAAGCCGTCAACTTTCTGGAAAAGTTTCTGTCTATGAACCCCGACCCTAGGTATTGTTGAAGGTTGATATATATTATCATCAGAAAATTAAAATGGTATTCTGACTTCTGAAATAAAGGCACTGTTGAAAAGTTATTTGTTTTAATTGTAAATCATATTTTTCTTTTGGCTGTTAAGCAAGATTGTGTATACCCCAAATGCAAGCTGATGGTAAGATCATTTTCACAATTCCACATGTTTGCTTTGGGTTATGCACAACCATCACCAACTCTTTGTCCACGACTTGTCCTTGGAATATGTGTAATTCTTTTGAAAGGAGAACATAAATCTTTTCAGATCTGTCTATTGTTTGTACTTGTTGATTTCCTTCACTTGATTCCTCGTTAAAATGCCATAAATTGTGGTTATACTAAACTGATTATATGCTTTATTAACTTCTGCTTTGCAATCTTTGTTAGAGAACAAATATGCAAATTCTTTCTAGTCTGTAAGATGTCAAATGTTGTCTTTATTCTGCACTACAATCTATGTAATTATTTCGGGGATGTGTTTGAAAGAAGGCAGTGGCTATGGTGGAGCAACTCCACTGTAGAGCACTGATGATGACCGTTAGATTATAGCAGTAAGTGTAAATTTAATATTTATCGTAGGGTCATCATTAGTGCTGTACCGTAGAGCAGTTCCAACATGGCTGGACCCTTGAAAGAATAGTTTTAAGATATCTGATGCTTAAGGTGTATTAACTAGTAACCAAGTGGTTATCTTATGCCTTTTTCATTGTTGCCAATGCAACATTTTAACATCCTCATTATCTAATACTATTGGCAGTGGCTGTGTTAAACTTCTTGACTTCTTGAGTGTTCTGAGGCTCAAGACTTGTCCTCTTTCTGATGAGGTATGTCTCATGCAATTCCAACTTCTTTTTCTGTACCTTCAATGTCCACAAAGGCTGAAATCAATATCCTTGTCTTTTAGAGCCCTGGAATAACAGATATTTAAAGCGAGTTATGCATGAATGAGTCTAAAAAGATTAAGTTAGTGAACTTGATATGATCCTGGACTAACAGATATTTGAAGTGAGCTGTGCATGATAATGGGATGAAAAAAATTAAGTTAGTGCACTTCATATGATTTTTATATGTGGAATTACTGGACACTCTCTCACATCCGCAAATTTCATGGTCATTGTTTTGAATTGCAGATATTTGGGTTCATTGATGTAGATAAGAATGGGTCAATCACGTTTAAGCAGGTAATCTCCCCTTCTTACCCTCCCAAGCATTTTCATTGACATTTGCACCCAACTTTATGTTCTCCAAAGGAATTTTAGCCATGATCAAGACCAAGTTTTATTGAACTATGGATACCAAATTTTAGCAAAATTTCTTCCCATCTTCATATGATTGTTTTACTTGTTGCTTTCAGTTCTTATATGCATCAGCTCATGTCATGAAGCTGCCATTATTTTGGCAAGCCTGTGAGCTAGCCTTTGCTGAATGTGACCCTGATGGAAATGGTTTTATTTCAGAGAATCAAGTATGTTGCGCTCTTTATATTTTTATGCTTCAATATTTGGGATTGTTTGACTTCCTTGAGTTCTAAGTCTCACATTAATGGTTTCCGATTGCTTTTCGAACAGTTGGAAGTAACCATTAGACCTGCTATCCCAGATTTGAACAAGTACGAGGTAAAAGATATTGTGATTGTTCATCCTTTTTTTTTTCCGTCGCTAATAACTCTCAGAAATTATCTGTGTCAGTATTGGTTCAGGTATATACCTAAATGTTTTTTAGTCAAACCTAATTTGTGTCAATACTGTCCGCTTGTAGATCGACAGTTTATTCAGGTTATTTGACAGCGATGGTGATGGAAGGGTGAGCAGAGATGATTTCATTTGCTGCCTTAGGAAGAATCCTCTTTTGATAGCTATTTTTTCGCCTACATTGCTACACACTGACTTGTCAGAAGCTCGCAATAGGATGCCGGGGGATGTAATTTGATGGACAGTTTTTTCATGGTCCATGAAAGTAACGTGTGTACCTTATTTGTAACCTGTGATTTCTGGGTTTGGAATTTCCGGGGGAAGAAGGGGTATGCGGTCGATCATTAAGTATATGGAGTCTTGATTATTTTAATATCATACATCTGATGTGCTTATTTTATAAGTTATAATCAACAATTTCTCATTTTACTTAAAAGAGTGAGGTATTTATTAATTTCATAACGTTAGGGGACCTAACGTTTGAGTCTCAACTTGAATCTTAATGCTATATATCATCTTAATGAATAAATGTCATACCAATTGAGACTCGAATGTTTGGATTATCTAGCATTATTCTTATTAATTTGGGAAGTGATATCTAGTATATGTCCAACAAATGTCACGCAGTACTGACGACAATATATTTACAAATTTAGGATACAAATGAGATATTATGTCAATTACGGTCAAGGTTGGCAATCGTTTGAAGGCCATCAAAGTTACGAAGGAACTGACATTTTACATATGCTAGCTAGTAGAATGTTTGAAATGTGGGCATTGCCTACTCAATGTTTTTTTATGTGTAAGCAATGATATTGGACCATGAGCCTAACACGGGGTGTCGATAAACCCGAATGTCGTTACAACTTTCAGTTCACGTGTTACATTGTTTTGGTCCATAAACAGAAATAGCACGCAAAGCAGATTAGCAACTCATTTAGCAACTCACCGGACCACATCCCCGACGCTGAAAGGCCTAAAGGACCACTTGAATTCATTTGGGTATTGATTGACGCCTTAGGTAGTACTTATGATTTATAATAAGCCTAATTCCCCGTAACTCGTAAGGACGAATATTTAAAGTTATCAACCATAAGCGAAGATTTTTTTTTTTTAATATTGTTGTATAGGACTGTAGGTATTATAATTAATATTTACAAATAGATTCTACAATTGGGACATTTTTCGTGGCATGTACTCCTCTGAAGCGCTGTCCAAATTCTTCAAACCCTCTTAAATATTCGAGGGTTGTCCACTCCACTCACATTTCGTGAGGAATAAACTGGCTCCACTCAATTATTTGATAATTGAGCAAGAATTATAGCCCCATAAATATTTTTATGGAGGCTCGAACCCTTGCACTCATTATTGTAAGTGCAAGGATTCTCCCACTGAACCAAAGGCCCATTGGTTATCATAAGCGAAGATCAAGATTAATTTTTGGTACTACTGACCCATAAATTAGGAAAATAAAAATGTTAGTTTAATTTATGAGGGAGAGTAGAAAGAGTACACAGAGACGGTAGCACCCTGTTTGTGGTCCCGAATGATGAAAGCCACGGGTTGCAAACCTTAACCTTGTCGTTCAATTTTTGATGATAATGCACAAGTCGGGTAAGAACAGAAGAACAGTAGTTGTCAAATATAAATGGGCACTACGAAGTTGGTGCTGCAAAGTGTCGGCACCACACTTTATGTTTCATACAAGATAAAACGTGGAACACATTTAACGTACACTTGCATTTGTTGTGCTCGATCGGTGCGCGCGATAACGTCAATTTACTTCTTTTTTAAAAGGACACTCGTTCGTTAATCGTTCCCGCACCGCACACTCTTTGAGATTACATTTTGGTTTTGGAGTCCCCTGGCTGCATAGCCAATGCCATCATCCTATGTAGATTGTATCAGTTAAATAAATCTCAAAGGAATACTGCTACTTATAGTAAAAAGTTTGGGGGGTAGAAATTCACTATATCTGTATGGATTAGAAATGCCAAAAGTCTCAATAACTAACTACTGCATACATACAGGGAATGGATGCTAATATTCTCCATGGGTCTAGTGCCACACCGCACAAATAGGGTGGATTTTAAATAATTTTTAAGTAATAAGAAAAAAATAATCTCTAAATTCTTAATGGGGTGGGTACTCCAATTCTCATTTTATATAAATATTTGTTTTAATTTTTATTTTATCAATTATAATATTGGTTAATGAATTTTCTTTTTTATTTTTACCTAATATAAATATAATTATACAAATAGGCTATAACTAAAAAAAAAACCCTACAATATGATTTTTATTCAACCCTAAAATATTATTATATTCTCTTTTCTCTCTTAAGATACTGCTCTCTTCTAACATTTTATAGTTCTGATATCATTTTAAGATGTTTCTAACTTTGGGAGGCTTTTTTTTTCATAATTTAAATATTTTATAATATGATAGTGATTTTATTTAAATCTGTAATTTTTAATTTACTGAAATTATGTATCTCTATCTAATGTAAAATAAGTAAATGAAAAATGGATAGGAATGAGAAAATCATCTCCACCTAGGGATTCTCCGTGCTCACCCCCACTAAATTTATTAAAGAATGGAGTGAAATGGAGTGAAATTTTTAATGAGTGGGGAATGAAGTAGGTCTTCCCATCCCCACCCCGCCCTAGTGTCATTTCTAACTGCATGGTTTTTTTTTAGATTATACCACATTAGTTAGTCATGTATGTCATCTTTACAAGTTTTTTTTTTTAAAAAAAAAAAATTCTCTCTTCACTTTTTGAGAAGAAGAGTCTGGCATTATCTAAGTCCAAATATATAGAACATTTTCACTTTAGTTAAATAAAAATATTACTAAAATACAAAAAACACATATTTCAATACATTGAAATTTTTTTTTATTATTATATTAAAATCTTTTTTTTTTTGCTCTGTTAGTGACATTTTCATTTTAACAAAATGAGGATGTCATTAAAATATATATAAAAAAATACACAATTCAATGCGTTGAAAATTGTGTTTTTTGCCTGTTAGTGTATTAAAGTTTATATGTTTTAGTTTACTAGTATTAAAGTGAGGATACCCTCATTAGAGGATGATTTTATACACACACACACACACATACCACACAGCTAAGATTTAATATTTATTTATGTAATAATATGTGATAAATCAAAATATTTTATCTTTTATCTTTTCTTGCCAACAAGACCAACTCTAGAGTATTCGGGGCCTTTGGCGAAATTTCTTTTTGAGATCTCCTCACATTTAGTAACTTCAACACTTAAAGAAATATTAAAAAAAAAACTCAAAATTTAATCAAATTTTAACTATATATTAAATATTAACAATCAATAATAAGATAATACGAAATTTCAAAAAAGAAAAGTAATCAAGAAGATTTTTTTTTAAATTCCACGAGACTATTATTTTAAGATTTTTTTTTACTTCAAAAGTAAACAAATAAATGGAATATATTTTTTATAGAGAAGAGCCCAAGAAATTTTATAATGTTAAATAATTAAGTTTTTTTTAACAGGTGAATAATTTTTTAATATTTTTCTTGGAAAAAAACTAATAATGTATTAATAGTTATTAATGATAGCTCTTTAACATTAAAGTTATCAAACATAAAGTTTGTGTAAAAAACTGTAATTGTAAGATAATTATTAATTAAAGAAAACCTAAAAAATAGGTTTTCTTATTATAAGTTAAAAAATTAATTTGAGTATATTAAGAAAATAAAAAAGAGTATTCTAACATATAAGGATTAGGTGGCTACAATAGAATTTTCCTAGCATATGGGGCCCTAGGCGACTGCCCAGTTCGTCTATACTTAAAGTCACCATTGCGCGCCAACATTATTCATAATGATAAATATGTTAAAAAGAATATTGTTTTAGATATTTCATTCAAATGTGAAAAAGTAAAAACATTAACTCTTGGTGTAAGTGGTTAATACAACCTTACAATATTAAAAATAAAAAAAGGATATTTCATTTAGATATATTTAGAATTTAGTTAAAATATCCATTCAAATTTCAAATGAAAAAAAAAAAATCCATATTAGTTGAACAACAAGACCCATGGTTTACTTTCATATAAGATAATGAATCAACCTAACTATTAACCCAACGATGAGAACTCCTCAGCTACCAAAACGAGCAAGGATTCAAATTCTTTTAGAAAATTTGTAAACTTGTACATATAAGCTAGACGTTATTTGCAAAGGAAGGGCATCCTCATTTAAAAAAAAAAAAAGTGCGAAATAATATTATAAAATCTTTTTATAACAAGTCAAAAGAATTAGGTTACTTTTTTTCACACCGCTATTAAAATCGAAATATTTCACATTACTTTCAAAATTATAGAGAATAGGCTTAATTCTCAACTACTCAACCAATAATTCAATATAATTATGACGGTAATATGAAATACGTGGCTTTTAAGCCTTCTAATTATGTAATTGATAAAAAGAGCCAAAAAAAAAAAAAACAATTGATTAATGATCTCATTAATTCTTTAACTTCAAATTGACTCAAGATCTACATAACAGGATTAGCTTAAAGGAGTTCTCTCTCATTCATTATGTTCAGAATTTTCTCTCATTATCCTGAGTCTGATAAAAAAACTGAGGCAAAAGCAAGTTGTCAATGCTCCTCAAGGATATATACAGAATACAGTTAGCTAAGTATTTGAAGACTTTTACCTAGAAAAGAAGGAAAAAATAATTAAAAAGGTCTCCTTAAATTATATTTGCATGTATTTTATAATCGAGTAAAATTCATTTATTGGTTCATCTGAGTGACCCTAGTATTTATTGTTACTTATTTTTTCATTAAAAAAGAAAAATCTAACGGTAAAATACAATCAATATATATTTTTTTTAAAAAAAAAAATCTATAATTAAATATTATAAACAATAAAACAATTAGATGATGGACAGTAAAAAAATAGTTACGCATGACAGAACAAGGACAAGGGCAGGAAGTTGTTCTATAGTAAAAGCGAGATGTCTTTGGTGCTTCGAAATAAATGAGAGCGATGAATTAATGAGCGCTTCGTGCTGAGTTTACGATCTTTCATTGGTCTACTGAGTACGAAACTGTACGGACGACGTGACATGTTTTCAACTTAGTACCACCCACTTGCTATTTTTAACCCTCATCTTCCGTTTTATTACACTGTTGTTCTGATTCTTTTTTACTTCTTAGATCATACACCTCTCTCGTTATCAGGAGTCAGTAGTCCGGACGCTCATTTATTCTTTTACTTTCTTTTGGTTCGTATATTTTTTTCCTTTTTTATGTAAATTTTATTTTTCTTTCGGGTCTGTGTTTGTAGGTTTACCAAAACAAGCAAAACATGAGGCTTCAAATGTATTTGATACTAAAAATATAATACTCTTTTAATTTCTGTTTCTTTAAATAGGTGCTGTTTGAGGATAGATCAATCCCCAGGGAATTAAGGAAAGGTGATTTTCGGTTGGTGCTTTGCTCTCGCTCCCTCTGTGGTGACTAAATCAAAAATTAACAATCAGGAAAGGAACCTAGCTAGTTTAGTTACCTTTCTCTGCAATATCATCGTTGCTCAAAAACCGCAGATATTTTGTCAGCTTCTTCCCATTTTGGTTTCTTCTTTCTCTTTGGATTTTGCCCATTTGGTAAGACTGTTTACCTTTCTTTTGTTTCTCTTTTTGGTTTCTTTAGAGCTTCTTACGAGTTAGTAACAATCAGCACAAAAAGATTTGTATTGTTGTTCTTCGTTTCTTTTCTTTCATCAAACTGATCCCTTTTTTGTGTTTTGCATAGCTGTTTAACTGATTTTTCTTTATTATTATTATTACTATTATTTTTGCATACTTTTTCAGCTTCTTGAAAGGCAAAAAGGATTAAAAAAATCTTTTCTTGAGCTTGAGTTTTTGCTGCTCTCTGAAGGTCCTCTCTCTCAAAAATTTCGGATTTTTTATAGCTCCTGTCACTTCCTTAGCACCAAAACTTTTCTGGGTAATAAGATTTACTCGTCATCTTCAAAGTTCTTGGCTTTTTGGGCCCTTGATGCATTAGGAAAAACAAACCTTGGTTAATTAATTAATTAGTTAATTTGTGTGACCTACCTGGTTGTGATTTACTGATAATAAACTCTAGTAGTTTAAACAGGTCTGAATTAAGATGGTGAGAGGCAAAACTCAAATGAGGCGCATAGAGAATGCTACAAGCAGGCAAGTCACCTTCTCCAAAAGAAGAAATGGTTTGCTAAAGAAGGCCTTTGAGCTTTCAGTTCTCTGTGATGCTGAGGTTGCCGTTATTATCTTCTCTCCTAGAGGCAAGCTCTCTGAATTTGCAAGTTCCAGGTAATTGTTCTAAATTTACTAAAAAGATTTGGTTTCATTAATTGTTCTTTCTGATTTCATTTAAGTAGTTGCTTCAAAATCTGTACTTTACTTGGATTTTTGGAAACCTTATAAGACTTTATTATGGTCCAAGATTGAAGATCCCAGGCCCCCCCCCCCCCCCCCGGGGCTCTCTCTATTTTTCTTTCTCCGTCCCCCCGGAAAAAATTTCTTAGAGTTTGTATAAATTAGTAAATTAGATCTTTGTTTCTTCTCTCAAGGTTAAGGACTTTTTTGTCTCACGTTTTAATGGATGGTGACTGAGGAAGGAGAACCTTCTTGAATTGGTCTAAATTCTAAAACAACCTTTAATGATTAAAATGTTGGAGTTTTGTCTCTGCTAATTACCTTTTTAATGGTTTTTCATCTATAGATGCTACATGAAGAGCCTGTGTTGCTGCAAATCAGCAAATCTAGGGAGTCGAGACAATGGCTATTATAAACTTTGCAACTCGTTGGTTTAATGAGAGTACTAATACTGTCATTGCCAGTTGCTAGCTATTGTATATGAAGGTTTTCAAAGTTTGCAACTTTTTGTTGAAACTTGAGAGGATATGAGGAACTAGGCACTAAGTATAATATCATTTCATTTTCTAATTCAGCAAACTCAAGGCTTATCCCTAATGGTGGTGAAAGTGAAAGAAGTAAATACGTTTTTTGGGTTGTTTATTAGTTGATTACTTCTTATAAGTATATATATTTACAAATATATAGTATTATACATATGCTGACCAAAAATTCTGAGGCCATGAGTTTGAGTCATATTATATTTTTATGTTAGGACTCCTCTTTTCTCCTAATTTTAAAATTAGATAGGGATAGTTATATCTTCCAATAATTTGGACGGAGTATATTTTCTTTCAAAATTTATGAGGAACTAGGCACTAAGTATAAGATCATTTCATTTTCTAATTCATCAAACTCAAGGCTTATCCCTAATGGTGGTGAAAGTGAAAGAAGTAAATACGTTTTTTGGGTTGTTTATTAGTTGATTACTTCTTATAAGTATATATATTTACAAATATATAGTATTATACATATGCTGACCAAAAATTCTGAGGCCATGAGTTTGAGTCATATTATATTTTTATGTTAGGACTCCTCTTTTCTCCTAATTTTAAAATTAGATAGGGATAGTTATATCTTCCAATAATTTGGACGGAGTATATTTTCTTTCAAAATTTATGAGGATGGGAATTTGAGTTATCTCATAATAAACTTGAGTTAGGTTGTCTCAGTAAGTTTTTTATTGTGTTAAAAAAAACTCAAAATTTCACAAGTGATACAATAGTTAAAATTTTGAATCTGATGATAGATGAGTCTGTGACATGTTAGTGATTAAGAAAGAGAAGAAGCTTACCCATGCATTACCTAAGATTTTAAGTATCTGCAGTTTTAAAGTCTAATAACCTATTTGGGATTAAGGTTCTCTACCTTTTATGCTACAACTATTGTAGAAAAAAGTTGTAGTTATGAGATAAAAGTTAATAGTATACAGTAAATACAGTTTTTAAATAATAATTTTGACAAATTATTAAAGACAACGGATTTTTCATTATATAAGTGAAAAATTATTTTGATATGACTTCCAAACTACAGTAATTAGTGTTTTCCAAATATTTTAGTGGTAAAATTTTTAAGTTATAACTGCCTAACTCCAATTCTAAATAGGGCCTAAGATCCTTCTCTAATGCTTGACTAAAGCATTAGCATAGTTATTTTAGTACTAATATTTATTCTCCTTTTTTTTCTGTTGGGATAAGTATTCATTAACCATTTAATTAGATTTATTTATTTTATTAGATAATTGTGTTGGTGTTGTTACGTCCTAGTTTTATCATGTGTATAGCATGGTATCAATAAAAGAGGATAGATCATCAGTTTTTACAATGATGCACCATAGAGTTTCTATTTTCCAATGTTGCAGTGAAGGAAATTAGTTATGTTGTGTATTTCCATGCAGTTGTATTTGCTTCTCTACCACATTCCTTAACAATGTAGCTTATTTCACTTTGTGTGAATTGTGATTTTAGTTAATGAAAAATTTTGATTAAATGAGATTGACCTTGTGTCCAGCATAAATCATTTCTTTACTGTGCCACCCACTACGATCTATGATTGATCTTACGTTAACTAGTTACTTACCACTCCATCTAAAATTTTAAATCTAAAGTGAGGGTCAAAACAAGGGTATTTAAAACATTATGACAGTTTAATAGAATCAGGAGGTGAGGCCAATTTAGAATTATCATAGACACGATCAGTTGGTGTATGTGGAGCATGATAAAGAGTCTCAATATGTATATGGCACAGCTACAAACTTCTCCTTATTCCTATTACCTTTATGAAACAAGTCTTCATGTCAATGTGACTGAAAAGTGGAAAAGCTCATTTTCTTTTCCCTAATGTAAAGGGCTTCATGTCCTGGAACATGGCAATTGGAAATTATATTTTTATCCTATCACACAAGAGAAATCATACGCTTTCGCAACACAGTTAAAGTATTATCACTCATATGCTGCTTCTCTATATGAAGATTATGCAATTATCCAACAAAATCAGATACTTAATATATGCACTGACACAATGTCGTGAGGAAAGTCATAAAAATATCAAGAAATAAGCTAAACAAATTATTTATTTTTCACACACAAGATGTATTAAAATTCTCCAAAGGTAGCGGAACTCATATTGGACTTTGAATTGAGGAAATATTGCCCATTTGAGGCTTGTTACCCGTATCTCAGTGTACGCCCTACTAAAGATGGCTTGTTTTATTTATTTATTTATTTTTTAAAATGTGTTTTGGAATGTAATCGATTGGAATCTTGGTTGCATGGTATTGTTTTTGTTCTTCAGCATGCAGGAGACAATAGAACGGTATCTGAAGCATACAAAAGACACTCGAAACAAGCAACAGCCAACGGAACAAAACATGCAGGTTACCTATATATGCCAACTCCACTCAAATTATTTAAGAATGAAAATGAATGTTCCATGCAACAATGTTCCATGCAACAATGTTCCATGCAACTATCCTCCATTCAATCTCTAAAATCAGAGTCCAAGTTTGGGGGCCAAAAAAAAAAAAAAAAAAAAGCCATCACATGCTAGTAGACACTAATGCTTTTGAGATGAAGTGACCTCAATCTATAGATAACAGAAAATTTATTTCGCTCTAAGTCTCCGTATAGCATCATGGTATAACCATTGTGGTTTTTAATTCATAATTATTTTCAAATAAAAGCTGACACTGTTTAATAAAAATGACTTTAAAAAAAAATTATGAAAATAACATAAGTTTTCATTAAATAACTGTGAGGATAATCACCTTAACATACTTCCATATAGATCTGCAAGTTTTACAACACTTATACAGAGCTATAGCTTAAAAATCAAGTATAGTATGTTTTTTACCAATATAGTAGTGAACTAGTGATGCTGCATTTGCAGCGGGAGCATCTGTCCGCTTTGTTAGACGTGAGACTAAAAGAAATTTCTTATAGATTAACTGGTTGGTTCTCGAGATTAAACAGGAGCTATCTTTTATCACCACCATGCATGCATGCATATTTTCTTGGCTGCTAGTAATCGTATATAATTTCTTGTTTTCTCACATATGGATTTGAAATGACAGCATCTGAAGCATGAAGCAGCTAACATGGTGAAGAAGATAGAGCTTCTTGAAGTTTCAAAACGGTTAAATAGACACTAGTCTAACAAATTAAACTTATGTTTTATCAAACGTTGTTCCATAGAACTCAAGTTCAAAGAAGATTCTGAAAATTTTGACTGGAAACTTCTCAGGAAACTATTGGGAGAAGGTCTGGCATCATGCACCCTTGAAGAACTACAACAAATAGAACGTCAGCTGGAGAAGAGCGTAAGCAATATCCGAGCAAGAAAGGTTCATCCCTACTAATCTTCTAAAGAATTACAAAAGGAAAATTTAACATGCATGCTAAAAGTTTGTCCATGTTTCAGAATCAAGTTTTCAACGAACAGATTGCGCAGCTCAAAGAGAAGGTCAGTGTTATCAAAATTTGCTTTAGTGTTTGGTAAACACTGTTGTAACTTTAAAGCTAAGTTAATTTAATTTTATGAAAATTTTATTATATCTTTACTAATTTTGTGAAAATTATTATTTTAAAATTTATATTTACTACGTACTATTAATTTTTATTTTAGAGTTATAGTTGTGCTTATAAATTTAGGCTACAGTACCTTAATACTAAACAAGACTTTAAAATGTAGTGCATTGTGATAACTCCTTAGTCCCTTATTAAGTCCCTACACAACAACACTTCCAATATACCATTCCACACCAAACATTTCAATAAATTCTAGCTATGTATACATTTATTTCGAAATCTAACATATAAGTTACTAGATATACTTAGGATTCATTTGGGACAGCTGCACTGTAGATATCTGATTTTCATTTTCATGCTAAATCATTGAAGAGATTTATCTTGAAATCTCCAGCAATCTTGACTGGAAGAAGAAAGAAAAAGTGAATATCTTATTTCGAAAACTTTGTCTGATTCCATGTATGCTTTGCTTAGGGGACAAAGAAGTTTAGCGGTTTTTCTGTCTTTGCATTCAGCAGTTGCTATCTCTTAAAATAATTTCAAACTTAGTCAATTCGTTTTTTTTTTCCTCTTTTTATTTTGTACATGCAAAATCAGGGAAAAGTCTTAGAAGCTGAAAACACAAGGCTAGAGGAGAAGGTGAGCTTCTATATCAAGGAAAATAAGATTTTATCAAGCTATTCATGTTAAAATTTATAAGAGAATATTATAATGAACTTGGGGACTTTGGGCAGCTTTATAAAATCATAAGACTCCGGTATCCTGAATTGTTATTTTCAGTGTGGTATGGAAAACTGGCAAGGATCAAAAGAGCAGCCAGAGAATCTAACAAACGACGACGGTGCCTCAACTTCTGACGTGGAGACTGAATTGTTCATCGGCCCACCTCCTGAAAGAAGAGCAAGGCGCTTGGCAATACCACCACAAAACTGATCATTGTATTGAGTTTATGCAGAAGCATTTGCATATATGAAACATATGATTATGAGGAAAAAGTTGTATTTCGTTTTAAGACTGCTGCACAAATTACACTTGCGCAAGCAATGATTATAGATTTAACAGTACGGTAAGATTGCATTTCTGTTGGACTAACTTCCATGAGTATGGTATTGTAAGTATCCTTAAATGTATTTATTTTGGTGTATACTAATGTTCATATGTTCCTCCAGTCCTCATTTCTATTGCTAAGAACTTTGATTTTTCCTAGGAGCGCCTAACGGGAACGTTTATTTATAAAGCGGACCAATGAGCAGACTTGATCAGCTCAGATATGGTCGCCAACCCAAATGAAAAATTAGTTTCTAACAAGCATACGCAAGATCATGACTCATGAGTCAATCTCCTCCTGAGAAACTGCTTTGGGCAACATACGGAGAACTTCTGCTTCTGTGAGCAAAGCAGGAACGGCTCCTTTCGCTCTTAACTGCGAGAGCACCACAGGTATTAGAATTGGTAAATATTAACAACTGCATCTTATAGAGATCTGGATCTGAAGCAAAACTTTTCGGTATTGCACAAACAAAGCATTACCGGCACCGGTTGTATCAACGCGTGCAATTAACAACACCACCACCAACGTGACCCTTAAATTCCTGCACAACACGGAAGGAAATTGATTGATTGAAAATAATACCAAATATCAGTCGGAAGGAAAGGAGGTTATTGGCTATCTGCTTAAACCAACCTAACAGAAGGAAAGAGTATGTGTACTTGGATGTTATGCGGCACATTGAAGTTTCTCAAAATGAGAGCAAAAATTTTAACAAACTAAACTTCTTTTTAACCGTAAATTTTGGATGCTAACCTGTGTGTAATATTTGCAGCCATTTGACCCCTCGGTGACAAGCAAAAGCTTAAGATTGGAGTGGAAAAGCTTCTCTAACACCACATTATCATCAGAGGCATCACAACCTTCAATCAATAATGTCAGTTCTTCCTCACTTATCTGGCATTTGATATTTTCATGTGTGTGAGTTCCATAGTGTCAGTTGTATTTTACTTAAAATTATAGATATTCGATACTTCAGAGCAAAGCTTCAATTGTCAATGCATCTACCTTAATCATGTCAGCCTCGTCCCATATGCTTATGATGCCTCCACGAGCAGCCTCGGCAGATGGCCATGGTAGTAACCTTGCATTTGGATCATAAGATAGGATGCAGCCAGACGTTTTGGCCATTTCCATGGCAGCAATATGAGCTGACCGACGTGGTTTCAGCAATATACTTGCCTGCATCAACAATTATTAGGAAACAGATATCAGGCAATCCCCAGTAGGTTTTGAACTAGGTGGAGAATTTAAGTTTGAGATTGTTTTCTTAAAAGGTTTATCTATTATGCACAGTTTTCTTAAGGAGTTTATCTATTATGCACAAGTAAAACAATATTATAAGTTTATCAACCCAGTAAATCAGAAAATAGTTAAATAGAGTAATGAGAATTGCTGAGTGCCATTAGCCGTACTCTTTAAAGTTCATCCTCGTAAGCCCTTGTCTTTTTTTTAACCCTAAAAATGCAGAATTTTACCTTCTCTATTAGATTTACATCAAGCTCGGCCTCACAAAGAAGCATTTCAGCACTGGGGTTGCGGAAAAACATGAAACCGCGTTCACCCTCAGCTGTTAGTGTCACAAAAAGCCAATGCAGTCCTTGCATGTGGGTTAAAACGGATGCCAGAGTTGTCAACGTTATTTTCCTTGAGAATATCAGCCAACATGTGCCCAAATTCATCTTCCCCTACCTAAGATCGTAGAGATGACAAAGTTATACACAATAGATTGAGGAGAAAATATTTGTATGATATCAGGCTATGTAATGTCATGGTAACTACTAACAAGGCAACGACATATGGAGCAAAACTAATGTGAATCATATTCTCAAGATGGACTGCCTGTGACTCAAAATGATGACATCTCAATCGAATCAGTTGTTAAACTAGACAGCAGAACATGGTCCTGGAAGTACTTTAACATCAATGAGTAGTCTGTTCAAAACTGAAACAAACAAAAAAAAAACCTTGTAAATATCATATTTACACTTTTTTTTAGGAATTGAATTCAGGTCGCCAACCAAATAATGCTTCTTGAAAACCATTTAGTTAAGCCCCTTGGGGCAAACATCATAAACTTTAAAAAGGTATTGCGTAACATGAACAAGAAGGCAGCATTTATATATACTCAAAATTGCACCTTGCCGATGCAGAGCCTTCCAATCTTGATATACCTACGGCAACATTAGCAGGCGCTCTTTCCTAAAAGCAGATGCTTTTGCGAGTGAAACGCCAGATTCAGTGGGCAAAAAATCAATCAACAGTTCCCCGAAGCAGACAACAAGTGCTTTTTTATCTGGGGTTTGTCCCTCTTCATCAGCAGGAAGCTTGTTAAACTTTCTGAAGAAAAGATGACTTGATTTCAACAAGAGATGACATACTAATCCAGTTTTTCCAGGCCATCATAACAGGGTTTTTAGAAAGAAATTCGAAATAGTCATTGGCAATTCTAAAACAGGGCAGTTGTGATACTGAAATCTGAATGTTATAAAGGTTTCCGAGGATATGAACCTCGAGCGCCCTTAATTGATTGGTAGGACTGAGGAGCAATTTAACATCATCAAGTCAGACTCATGACAATGAATTTGAATTATTACAAAAACTGGATCTCATTCTCAAGAATTATTAAACGATCAAAGTTGGTGGAAATTAATAAAAATCTAAGAAAAGAACATAACCTAGCAGAAAGCAAGTCCCTCAAATATTAACATTGAATCAAAGTCTTGAGACAAAACACAGAAACAGAAAGAAATACCAGAAGGGGACATCCTGGGGGGTAGAAACTTTAGCAAACTCGGCGCGGGGATCGAACTTCATAGAGAAGCAGCAAGCTGACATTTCTTAGGCCAATACGTCAGTATCCTGTCTGTAATACTTATACGTCTGTGCATCTCTTCTCTGCTCTGCATGAGTATGACCCTGACAGCGGCATTCCATTGCTTCTTGTTCTTGTAGTGCAGCAATATTTCATTTCTTTTTGCCCTTATTACCCCCCAATTCCGATTTGTATTTAAGTCATGGTCCCCTCCTAGGACCTCGGATTCGGAACTACCAGTTTTTGTATTTCGGACTCAGGACTCTGCACACTGTTTTAAACGTTATTAATTATTCTTCAAGTTTCTTGTTTTGGCTCCTGGTGGATTGCCTTAGCGGGGACTTGAACCTTAATTGGTTCGGCCCTTTTTTCCCTTCTTTTTTTTTTTTTTAGGGGTGTTCGCAGATCGAATTTTACGAATTGAACATCAATTCATATTTAATTCATGATTTTACGGATTATAAATTTTTAATTCAATTTAATCCACGGATTGGTAAATTCAATCCAAATCCAATTCATACGTTTGCGGATCGGATGAAGATTTAACTCAATCCACCATTTTATTGATTGGTCCGTGGATTAAAAATTTTTAATTATGTTCATTCTACAAACGAATTAAATAAAAAAAATCTAATATAAAAATAATTTTACAACCGATCAAATTCAAAATTGAATAAGATTTAAATAAATTAATTATTTCAATAAAGTTAGAATAATACATTCAAAGTTTCAAAATAACTCAGTGAAAAAATCTCATTTGTTTAAATCAATACATGAAAATTATAAAAATTAACTAAAATTAATTGTTTAGAAAGCTATATTTGTTTATTTAATTGTTCAATTATTTAATTATGTTTATCATATATTATTATCAGATAAGATATACATAGTGTTAATGTAACTATGTTTTAACTTATTATTTATTAGTAAGTAGTAATGCCACATTTACAATTTTTTTAATTAAATGAATTTTTTTTTTTTGCAGATTCGCATATTTTTGCGGATTTACAAAAGCAAATTCATATCCAATCAACCAATTGCGGATTTTTTAATTTTCAATCCAATCTAATCCCCCAATCCACAGATCAAATTTTTGTGGAGATCGGTAGGGGTGGGCATCAGATTAGATTCAGATATATCTGATCTGATCCGAACTTATTTGGATCAGATTCGGATTTAGCCAATAATCCGATCAGATATAATTTGTGTCATCCGATCGGATTTGATTCGGATCGGATCGAATTCAGATCGATCCGAACAATCCGATCGGATTACACTTATTAAAAAAATAAATTAAATAATTAAATATAAAAGCAGAATCCGATATTTCATCAGATATTTCTACTCATCTTTATCATCAATGTTTCTTCAAATCATCAACAATTTCAAGATCTAACATCTCTCAATAACAGCAGCAACAATGGTTGTCTGCTTCAACAGCAACCATCATCGTCAAGCCTCATCTTCCTCACCCTCTCCCTTAGCCTCTTTCCCTCCCTCATATGCTTTTCTCTCATTCTCCTCCACGTCCTCTCCATCCTCATCGTTGTCACCTCCTTCTCAATCACTATATCTCCTCCAACAAGCACTACACCACTGACATGGTCGCCACTGTCCTCACTAACATCTTCCAAAGCTCCGTCTCTGTCACGGTGCTTTCCTAATGGCACTATCATTCTCAAACTTACTTGTATTCTCTTTGATTTGATCTTTTTCTTGGAATGGGTTGTGGTTGCACTTTCTTGTTGATGTGCCATGCTTTTGTTGATGTAAGTAACGATGGAGCCGCCAGCGCCGATAGGTTTCAGAATGAGGATCTGAAAGCATCATCCAAACTAGTTAAACTCACCCAAATCCAAACTCAATCGGAACCGATCCAAATCCGAATTTATTCAAAATTTCATCTGATCCGAACTATTTCAGATCGGATTGGATTGGATTTGATATTCGGATTGGAATCAGATTGATTTTTTTCCAATCCGAATTATCCAAAATCCGATTGGATTCATTCGAATCCAAAATTGCCCACCCCTAGAGATCGGATTAGATTCTAAACACCCCTATTCCTTTTAATGGGAATAAAACAGCCTATGGGATCCAATGGAATCGTGATTGGTACTCAATTATGATACGCTTGCTACAAGTACCTAAATATACGCGGCTTAAATATTTACATCATTTGTTAACTTTAAATGACACCTTTCTAAAATCTTTATAACACCCTCCTTTTCAATTTCTAAATTATCCTTACTTGACTTTCTAAAATACAAACTAATATATTAAAATTAACCATTTTCCCATCAAAATCTACTTAGCAAAAAGTATTTCTATGAATAGTTATATAAAAACATATAAATCGTAAAATTTTTAATTATTTTCTTCTTATTATATTATTTATATCTCCATAACTAAAAGGTTTTATAACTTTCTTCAATAAATTATTTTTACTTAAAAATTAAAATATATAAATATAACTAATAAAATAGTTGGTTTACAAATTTTGTTGAAATAATATTTTATTCAAGTATTTAACTACTTTTCATTGAAAAAAATTAAATTCATTTATATTCATTTATTTAGGTAATTTTAATATAAACAAATGGGTTTTATGGGATATTTGAGAGGTGTAGTTTAACACACCTATTTAGCATTTTAGCCAAATAAGAAGACACAAATGATTTATTAATTTTGAGCCACCAAGCTGCACATATTCCATGAAGCATTTAGTTTGATAGTATGATTTAATATTATACTATGATTTTGTGTATGTACATTATATGATTAATTGAGTCATGAGATTATTTTTTATCCTTCTTGTTAGGTGCTCTAGGAATATGTGTTGAGAGTTCGATTGCTTTGTCCGTGCGATAATGTTAATTCCGCCGAGTTTTCACCTAGGTAGTATTTGGTGCAATTTGTCATGTATGTTATGCTTGTATGATTTCATGTTTGTTCATATATTTTGATTAGTGTAGAGTTATGTTATATGATCATGCATAAGCATTACTTTACTATATATATATAAATTATATTTACTCACTGAGCTGCAAGCTCACTATTTTATTATTAACCAATTTCTTCCAAATTTCCCTAGGGTTTCGTGTAGCTCAATTTATGATAATTTGATGTTAAGCCACAACACGCATTACTAAATGTTTATGTTTGTATCATTGTATGTATATATTTGAAATGTATGTATGTACAGTAAGATATGAAGTATGTTTTCGAATGAGGTATGGAGCCTCTTTATATGTCGTAGTAGATATATATATATATATATATATATATATATATACATATATCATGGATTAGATTATATTATGAGTTCTAGATATAAGCATAAGACAGGTAATACAGTGACTATCTCATGATTCACTGCAAATCCAACAGACATTTCAAAATAGGCCGTGTCATGTAGGAATGCCTAATATTTTTAAATACATGTCCATTTAAGTCCACTAAATTGAGACTATAATTAGTCCCAGTCACTGACCCAATTTTGAAGAAATAAAAAAAGGAAAATGGTGATGTCGTCATCCAATTCAAACGAAAATACTTACATAAGTGCCTGTGTGTGGTCTAGGATTCTAAAATTTTTTAAAGTTTAGAAAAGTTATTAAACCACGTGAATATATATATATATATATATTATTCCTAGATTGGAATGTCACCCTATATATATAACATAGGACCTGTCTATGTTACAGATTCTGTAACAAACATCTCCCGTCATCCCACCATCCGATTTTCTTTTGTTTAGTTTCTCACTCCACATCCAACCACATCCAACGGCTGATGCTGCAGTCTGTACCTTACAGATTCTGTAACGTAGTTTTGTCCATATAACATATATTCAAATATAATATAATATAATATAATGTACAATATATAATATTGCATTTGCACGAACCACAAACATGAACCCATGTTACAAATAAGTATAAGATAGTAGATAGATGGCCGAAAAAACATTTAACTAACCACATTACATGATGTCCCATATACGACAAGTATGTAGAGTATCTTGGCAAAATATTACAAACCCCAGTTAGTACAAAAGCCATTAGAAAAAATTATATAATCATCACGTATGCTTAATTACATATATCTCAATGCTCTACTCAAAGGACCCATCCTTGGATGAAGTTGGTCTCACCAACCGTATTCTTTGGCACTGAAGACCCTTCAGATGGAAGATAATTCAGGTACCTGCACTAACACCACAGGCCTTATTAATGTCTATGTATTTTATCATCGACCTGGATTAAATTTTTTTTATTTTTTGTATGTACGTACCCAATTTGTAGAGCAGGTTCCGGGTCACAGTTCATGGGACTGTCATGAGAAGGATGAACAGAGAAGTTGCTATTTCCAGCACCTGCAGCAGCAGAATTCCACAGGTCTTGAATGGCCTTAAAACTTTGCCCTTCAGTCTCCAGCTGAAAAGCATGCAGAATATTGAAAGTGAATTCAAGGATTGATACCAATGTTATTAATTAATTGCCATGATCAGATCGTATTATATTAGTTATTTCTGTGAAAAGCGCAACCTTAATCCTGAGCTGCTTGTTGATATCTCCAAGCTGACGCTCCTGCCAATCAAAAGTCCAGAAATCACGCACGCCCAGTAAGAATTTTTACCAACTAAACTAATTAACTGACACCCACAATATATAAATTTTCTTACCTTTTTGCGGAGGTCTTCCACCTGCTCTATCATAATCTGTGTCTGCGCACAGAACAAAAGGAAACAGTAATAAACATAAACTTCTGTGATCTCTATAACATGTAACATGCATCAAACGAAATATGAGTTATGTGACTTTTGTTCTATAATACCCGAAATGTAACTTCATAATATAGAGCATTCATTAGTATGATATTGATCATATACAGCAGCGAGCTGAGTACACAAAATGATCAGTAATGGATCCTTTCTAGTTAAACAAATGCAAGTACCTTCCTTTGCCTGGCCAGTGCTAGGGCTCCTTCAAGCTGTTTCTCAAGATTCTGCAGCTCCTTTACACTCAGCGGTCCAAGATCCTCTCCAAGCAAATGCCTTTCAAAAACATTTGTAAACCATTTAAGTCTTCATGATGATGGTGGAAACTATATATATATATATATGTTCTTACAAATTAAAGCAAATTAAACGCAACTAATTAATAGTTGTAGTTAATTTAAATAATGATAAGATCAGAATTGGAATATGACCTTTGAGTGCGTTGAAGAGACTCATATTTTGCTTTCAACTTTGTTGCCTCCTGGTACCAGCTCTGGATTGTTGTTATAATAATCAAAGACAAGCTAGGTAACATATACAGTAAGAAAGAGAAAGCATCACACAAAGAAAGAAATGTAGAGCATGTCTATCAGGCACACATAAACCTGTGTTTCACGTTCGATGCTGTTGTCTTGAGGATTGAAGCAGCAACGTTGGTATCGCTCAAGGGTTTTGTTTATGCTGCAAAGAGAAATTAATTACTCATTATCGATCTCTGTTTGAGAATGTGCATAGGTTTAATTTCAGTTAAGCAAATATGCAAGATTAATGATCTAGCTTTATTAAGCAACAAGCATAAACAAGGCAATATGCACAAACACAAAAGTACGAGAAAGATTTGATCCATTGACTTCTTGCATCCAGTGCAAGGGCCAAATTGATTATACTGTCCCATAAGGAAAACTATAATTACTAATTTGATCATTTGATAAACTACTAACATAAGATGCAACTTGTCAACCGTTATAAGAGAATGCAATAAACCATGCATGCAAGAGTAGCAAAACTAATCCCCGTTAATCATTAACAAATTATATGTGTTAAAGGGGACCTTTGACTACTTCGCTAATTAAAAAAAATCTAAAATTAAGTTTGACTCTTGTCACTCAAGTACACAGATTAATTATTTTTAACTGGTGGTTTTTCTTTCTGCAGGAAACTTTTTATGAATAATGTGTAGGTAATATAAATATTTTAGATAGCTGTACTATGAAAAAATTCAAAAAAAAGAAAAAAGAAAAAGGAAAAGGAAAAAAATATAGAATGACTGACAGATATCATTTCCAGCTTAATTTTCTCTCGTCTTAATTCTCATATCAAAACTACCCTCAACTTGAGAGAAATTCATTCAACTCCTAAAAGCAAGAATCTCTTCATTATATATCCATATCCTCAAAATCCAAAATGCACAAACCTTGAATATACTTTCAAGAAGAAACATGTATAAAACATTTTTAGATAATAAATCAAACAGGAGATAAATCAATTACTGTATTTTGAAAACTCAAAATTATTATATGATGATTAGATGCTACAGCAGCAAAATTGTGAAATACTCTCGACAATTGTGATTCTTATACATGGTGTAAGAAAATATTGCATTTTATTTGACAGTATTAAACTTAGAGAATTTTACTACAAGTACCAGTATCATATTTTCTCCGAAAATTAAAAAAAAAAAAAAAGCATTGTACGCATTTAGATTCAAGGCGCTATGGCCTATGTGCATATGCAAGACTTGAAGATAAAATAAATTATCTTACTTTCTATTATTTTAGTAATTTGTGTATTCACTGCAACACTGACAATGTGGAAATTAACAAAAGCAGATTATCATGGGTTAAACAGGAAAATGCATGTGATCAACAACAAAACCTTAAATAAAGTATCATGTGAAATGATGAAGATATTCTTCTAGCAAAAGATGAAACATTCTTTCAGTCTATAAAACAATCAAGCGCGCGCGCGCGCACACACACACACATGAACAGAACATATATATGTATATATATAGAAAGAAGCTTGATTCTTAATTAAACAAAATGAATACATACACATTTAACTCAAAATAAATTAATCTTCACTGGTATTGAGAGAGCGAAAGAACTCTTCCTTTTTTTTTTTGAACCAAAATGGCAAAACGAAAACTTTCTGAGAGTTGTGTTAAGTTAATCAGTTCATATAGCACAATAAATAACCCATGTTCACTCCAAATGTTGCATACAATATAAAGCTGGACTGAGATATTATCAGGCAACTCAACATCATCTACATTTTATTCTCTCTCTGTGTGTGTTTATTCATTTAAAAAATTTATTTTCCCCCAAATTAATGTATGAAACTGTAGCCAAAAGTTTTTATCTTTTAGAAAAAATGTATATTTAAAACAAGCAAGCAACCATTTTGATATATGAAAGATATTTTCAGGTGAGCGAGAGAGAGGAAAGAAGCAAACCAGTGATGAAACCAAGAGATCTAGAACAGAAAGATTCAGGACATCCATGATTCAGGAGATAAAGGGAAGGAGAGGAGAAAGAGCAAAACTTGAAAACGTGAGTGTGCATCTTTGCTTCTGAAAGACAAAGGTAAGGGATTACAGTATTCCAAAAGAAAACGCCCTAACGATCCAAAAGACAATTAATTTTCTTATTATATATATGTGGGCATGCTTGATTTGCCACCCACCAATGATACCAAGATTTAAACTATTATATTATGAGAGAAAGGAACATTGAAAGAACCAGAAGATCAAAGAATGAAAAGACAAGAAGACAAGTAGTAAGACAGTGAACTTTTCTGGGGGCAGAGGTTGATGATCTGAGAGTAAGCTACAGTAACACTGCAAGCTTTTTTTTTTTTTGACAGAGGGACGGGAAAAAAAAAAGAAAAGAAAAGAGGAAAAGATAAAGTAGCCAGCCAAAAACCCTAGATCTTGCACAGAGGTCCAAGCGGAGGCATTTGATAATTAATAAGAAAAAGAATAATAATAATAAAACATAGATGTATAGTCAGTGATGGAATCTCTCTCTTCTCTGCACAAAAGCTAACTAATTAAGTTCAATCATATTGTTTTCTTGTACCTTATAATTATCTGAGACTAGCTAAGAATTCAGATGAAAGAGAGGAGACAAGAGAGAGAGAAAGAAAGAAAGGGCTTTTGCAAAAGACTATGAAACGTGTCGATCTATCATGGGAATATATCATGAACTGGATAAAGCATCTAGCTCTTGCTCTTCTCTGTAGAAACTCCAAATATATCATGTATGTAGTGTAAACAAAAAGAGACGAGAGCTTTGCAAGCAAAATAAAATAAACAAATAAATATCAAAGGAGGAGCCAGCATGAAATTAAATTAATGGATATATGTAAAATATATATACCCAGCACTACCAAACTCATAGAGCTTGCCACGGCTAGAGAAGATGATAAGAGCAACTTCAGCATCACAAAGCACAGAAAGCTCATAAGCTTTCTTCAGCAAACCATTTCTTCTCTTTGAGAAAGTGACCTGTCTGTTAATCTTGTTCTCTATCCTCTTCAGCTCCACTCTTCCTCTCCCCATAATTTTTCAGTACACTCACTTTTCTTTTTATTATTATTTGCTTTGCTTTGCACCTAGCTGGATAATATAAGTTATATATAAGTGTATATTATTATTGTTATCATCAACTGATAATATATATTGGTGTTTTGAGTTTGAATGTGTTTAGTTTTGGGGATACATATATATATATATATAGAGAGAGAGAGAGAGAACAAAAAGGGAGCTGATGATCAACAAGTAGTAGTACTGATTGATGATGGTATATGTAATTCTTTCTTTTGTCTACTGTGTCTGTGAAAGAAGTGGAAGTTGAGACCTGTGGTTGTACATTATATACATCTTGTTTGATTAATTACTTTTACAATAAAATGGAAACAAGTATGCGGGTGTGTATATTCGTTATTCTCTTTTACCATTTTATTTATTAATATCTCTCTGGTAATTGTCCAGCTTCCCTGCGCCTTCATTTTTCTTACCTTAAGCATTAACTTACCCTCCTCACGGAAGCGTGCGTCCACGCTCGCAAATGCAAAAGCATGAGATGAGAAATTCAGATTTTTTCTTTTAAATATTGTTATACAGGACGGTTACTGATATTACATAAGATATTACAATTAATATTTACAAAAAGATTATACTACTGCGTCCACTCTACTCACATTTCTTGATAGATAGATTGGCTCCACTCAATTTACTAATAGTGAGAGGATAGACAGGTTATACTATTACGTCCACTCTACTCACATATCTTGAGTGATAGACTGGCTCCACTCAATTTATTGATCATGAGGGATGACTTACATTTCGTAAGGGATAGACTTACTCCATTCAATTTACTGATCGTGAGGGGATAAACAGATTATACTACTGCATCCACTCTACTCACATATCGTGATGGATAGACTAACTCCACTCAATTTACTGATCACGAGGGATAGACTGGCTCCACACAATTTACTGATATTACATAAGATATTACAATTAATATTTACAAACAGATTATACAACTGTGTCCACTCTACTCACATTTTGTGAGTGATAGACTGACTCCACTCAATTATTTGATAATTGAGGAATGAATGAAATTAACCCGCATAATATTTTTATGGAAACTCGAACCCTTACACTCAACATTGTAAGTGTAAGAATTCTTCCACTGAACTAAAAGCCCCTTGCTATTTAGAATTATTTTTCAAGAAAGTAAAAAAAGCACGGAGTGCATCAATATGATATCAGGAAATGCAAATCTTGAATTTGATAATGTATAAAATGATGTAGAGTTACATTTTGATCGTCGAAGAGACCGTACGATTTTGTCGGATTTGCGTTGTACTGGATGGATGGACCTCTTGCTGTTGGTGGGCACTCTATATGGGGTCCTCCTATCCTATTGCGCTGCGCAGATCTAATATTAATGGTTGCAAATTTGCAATTTCCAATCAACTTTTATGCTTTTATTCTTATTGAACCCATCAGGTCACATGCCGTGACTTGATCGGTTTAAATAATTCAATGCTCCACATTCCAAGTTTTCTTCTTATGCAAAGTTGTTCAGTTGATGACATTATGGTGTTACTTCTCACTCTCTAATCCCATTAACGATATTAACCTGCAGGAGCTGGAAGAAAAGACTTTTGACTATCAATTTTGATGCATTTTTTGTAATACGAAAATTACGGAAAAAAGTATATGTTAAAACTTGCCTTGGTACGAACATTTTATTACTCTTAGGATCCATGTGACCTTAAAATTACATGACAATTTTACCCAGCCATAGTCGTGCACGTGAAGCACACCCACTTGAAGTGAGTTTTGAAATAGAGGTTGATATTTAAAGAAACTGGAAAAGAGCAGACTGAGAATTCGTATTCCGTATGTTTATCATCATAGTTGGCTTGCTAATTCTGATATGCTCAGCTGTAGACTCTACTCACGAATGAATTGAGGCAAAGGGAAGAGTAGTTAAAGCTAGCGTGCTGTGCAGTGATAGCTGTTTCCTCCTTTTGATTTGAAAATTTCCTTTCATGCCATATTGTTAACAATTGCTTTAACTTGATCTACAAGTCAACAAGCAACTTATAGTCCACGGCCTAGAATTATGTGATCCTTTTTTCTTTTTTTTTTGTATGTAAGAAGAAAATATTTGATCAGTTGCAGATTCTACAAAGCACTTTGTGCATGCAACAATTTTGGAAGCGAAAACATGATCTGTCACCTCCAAACCTTTGAACCAAACACATCACCCACCAAAAAATTTAGTTTACTAATTCTATTTATGAAGTAACAATTTCATTTTATTGTTGAAGCGTAGTTGGCGAGAATCATGAGCTGAATAGTGCTAAGTTTTTTTTTTTTAATAATATGCGTGTGTTTGTAATAATCTATGGTTAAGATTCGACTATATATTAATTATTAATTATTTATTAACTATCAATCGCAATATTATTAAAAAAAAACTCAATTTAACACAAAATCTTAATCCAATTGGTGAATGGATTGAGTTTCAGCATCATATATCATCAGGAAATGTGCTGATTGCATGTTAAATAATCCATCAAACAGTCAATTTTTCTTACTATCTTTCTCCTCTGTGATGATTTTATGCAGGAATTGGGATAATGAAAACATGGCATTATTTTATATTGAGTTCGAAAATCCACATTTTATATGTTAACACAATGGGTAATATATAGATTTCAATGTCCACCTTTTTTTTGGGGGGGGGGGGGGGGTTTGGGGTTGAGGTTTAGATTTCTTGCATGTGGGATGAGTTTTATTAGGAAAAAAAATTTGTTGTTCATGAACCTTGAGAATTACAAATATGATTAATCGCTGGTGTTGCAAAGGTGCCAGCATCTCTACTCTTTGATATATATAATTAAGGGTTATTATCATTTTACTACTTCAAAAATTGTCAAATATCAAATGACTACAACAAGTATTGTCTCCTATCATTTTTCTACTATATTTTTATAAAAAAATATAATTTTACTATTTTTCTGTTATAACCGTTAGTTGACCAGTTAGTTAACTAATAAAATATCAATTTCACCCTTTATGATTAAAAAAAATTACTTGAAACTTATTTACAAAATAAAATTGTAATATATTTATTAAAATGGATATAAAAAGCCAACATAATTCTTTTTTGCTGGAATTATGAAAATGAAGTTTATTTACAAAATAAAATTGTCTTATTATTTTTTTAATGAAGCTTATTTTTTTAATCATGAAGGATAAATTTGGTATTTTGTTAGTCAGCTAATTGGTCAACTAACGAGTCAACTAACGGTTGTAACGGAAAAATAGTAAAATGATATTTGTTATAACGAAAAAGTAATAAAATGATATTTGTATAAAGATATAGTCAGAAAATGATATGAGACAATATTTGTTATAATCATTTAATATTTGACAATTTTTGAAGTAGTAAAATGACAATAACCCTATAATTAATGGGTGTTGAAGTTCAGCTACGGTAGAGCACGAATCTCTACGTAAAGTAATAAATAATAAATAACGAGTTATAATGAACTTTTTACTATTTATCATTTTGCAGTGTGTGGCTTAAATTAACGCTCACTCCAATATAGCCACAGCCATAATTAATTATTGCGGCCCGAAATTTGCCGCTCTATTAATGCAATTGGAATTATGATTCAATGTTACGCCCACTTTTCAAGGAGAGTGCGTAAGTAGCGTGATCTACCGGAAGTCAATAAAGCAATTTATATAATTTCATTCATTCATGATTAAAAAAAAAAGCAATTTAATTTGTGATACGATCTGAAGTTCAAAGAGATTAATTAATGTACTTGGGAGTTAATATGGCAAGTTAAATACGAATGTTAAAGTTAAACAAAACACGGTGAAGTACGGTGTTCATATGGGCACATTTACGTTTTCCGGCTCTATTAATTCATCGCACTATTTTTTTCGTTTGTATTATTCAAATATTTTGTTGATGTCTTAAGTTATGGGTTACATTTGTCAACTCAACCTTTTTCTTTCTAAAAAACTGGGAATGCAATAGAACACATTTGAAATAATGTGAGCCTGAAGCACCATATACATTCATGGCTCTATTTATGCAAGGAAAGCAGCTTGAGAAAAAATTAAAAATTATTGTTTTCTAAATTATAATTAAATCGATCTCCAGTAATTAAAAAGAGATAAAAGAGGATGATTTTGAATGCTAATGTATAGAAAATGACTGCTGTAAAAAGAATCAAGTATCCATCACACTATCTTGAAAATATTTGGAATGAAAAAAGAAAAAAGAAAAAAGAAATAACCATCACATTCAACTCAAAACTTTGATGAAATAAACCAAATGGGCATGATTAATTTCTTTTTCTTCATAATCTGTTACAATTAATGAATCGATCAGCCCACTTGCCCACCTTCACCTGATCTCTCGGTTTCTATTAGGTGCTAAGTAAAGCCTGAGAAAAAATAGCAGATAATTAAGAATCCATATTAAGGTACCATAAGATTAAACCAAATTTGAGGGAAAAATTAATCACTAATAGCATTATATATCAACTTAGTGTGCAACAATTAACTGTCAGTAAGTCAGATTGCAATTTTAAGCGAATCCTGATTTCTTGTTTTATGTTGTGTTGAGAATGCTGCCCAAATCAAATATTGCTTGCCCAAGTTTGGGCTCAAGGCAATAGTACGCCATTGGAGTTCCAATTGAGGCACAAAACATGCTAATTGTTTCCACCATGTGAAACCTCCTCAATCGCCAATCCCATTACCAAAATATTACTACAGTGAGAAGGAAAATGGGAAAAGCGTTCAAAATTAAAAAAAAAAAAAAAGTAAAGAAAATTGAATAGTCATAAGGGGCCCATAATTTCCAATTTTGAAACTATTTTTCTAGAGTGGTCCAGCTAACCTTTGAATAATGACCAATTATTATTATCTAATGGTCCAATGCGAGAAGGGTGTTGGTTTCAATCTCACCATTTTTAGAAAGCCTTGATGGATCCGAGTAAGCTTCTTTAATGGCCATTTTCCATTTGTGGCCTCAGCATTCGCTATCAACTGAGCTTTCAAAGTTTTACCCCTAACCATGATGACTTTGTGTCCTTGCAACAACAAAGAGGGAGCAAAGTGTGAACACGGAATCAAAAACTTTATTGAAATTATCTTCTGGTTTCTTTTGCCAAAATAATAAGCACTTGAATTTTTCCGAAGGTAGTTAGTCAATACTCAATAGTCAGTGAAACTTCTGTATGCATACGAAACGGGTCCAATGCCCTTGCGTGGCACTGCAGCTCATGTGGGGTGGGCCGCCAGTTCTCAATTATCTTTCAAATGGTCCTAAAGGTGTTCCTCAAGAAGCAATTGACTAATGAATGCGTTTATTTATCTTATAGGCCATTTTTGGAATCAGTCACAGTTATTATAAAATAAAAAATTTAATTATAAGATAAAAATTATTAGTGTGCAGTAAATATAATTTTAAAGTGATAATTTTGACAAGAATATAAATGATATTATAAGCTTTTTATCATATAAATATGATATCAAATCAACTTAACTTTTAAACTATAGTAACAGATGTTCACCAAATACTCTAGTATTGTAAATTTTAAGTTACAACTATCCAACATTAATACCAAACAAGGATGTAACGTAAAGTCTACCAACAACACCATTTGAATTTAAGCGCAAGTCGTTGTGATGAAAATTATTTAAAAGTTCAACTTCAAATTATATTTCAAATAGTAAAGAGTTAACTCCCAAATAGTTGAATAGAGAAAAATTTTATTCTATGCACAAAGACACGTTATCTTTTTCACTTCAACAAGGAGAAAAGAAGGATTAGAAACTGATTAAATTGAGAAATGATACTCATATAAATGCTTATTGTGTTGAATCACTAGAATATTTTGGAAATATTAATTAAAAAATGATTTAGGATTTCTATTAATGGTATATATATATATATATATCCCCAAGCACCTTCGGGGATGAAGAGCCTTTAGATATATATATATACATACATACACACACACACACACTAATGATTAGAAACTAATTATTTTGTAATCTTGGGGTGAGAATAACTTTTGTGGTGGCTATCCCATCAACTTAACATGTTGAATTGGTAGGAGAGTGCAATAGTGAAGTGGGTCTCACAATGGATCATAATAGATCCTATAGTGAAACTCACTTAATTTAATATTTAATAATTAGTGGGTTTCATGTAAACCTACTATTCTGCCACATAACAAAGCATTATTGGGTCCTCCTACAGCTCAGCATGCGAAGTAGGTAGGAGAACCCCATACAATTTGTTTTTTTTTTACTTAAGGGTACCCTCACTTCTAAGCAAACTTTTTCCTTGAGAAAGTTACTTAAGAAAGTTAAATTTGGTAAATAACGAATTCTTTTGGTCAATACACTTGCTTAATTATGCATATAAATGCAAATTCTGGTATATTTAATTTTGGGAACCAACTATATATAATTGGAATATTAATAGTTGGAGTTATGAGTGAGATATAAAAGTTGTGGAAGATAGCTTAGAAAAAGTGAAAAGAATAAAGATATCGTGTTGACAAAAAGCTCAATACATGCTTTCTTCTTGAGTGAAAGCATGATGTAAGAGAGGGATAAGGGGATGAATGACTTGCATCAAAGCAACTCACTCTCACATGTCCAATAAAAAAGTCTATAAGAAAATTATTTTTATTATGTTTAAGAAAAGTGAGATTGTTGTGGAATTATTTTGGGACCTAAGTATGGATGTAAATAATAATATAATATAAATGATAAGAAATTAAAGTGACAAAATGGCACTAGAAAAATTAAATATGAAAGAGAAAATTCTATGCTCTATTGCTCTATTTCAATTCTTATTGTTTTAATTGATTTTAAAGTTTTTTTTATTATAAATGGTGATGACCATTTATAAACAGTGAAACAGACGAATTTTAAAGTGTTTTGACATCTTGTAAATTGACTAGTGTGATGATAAAATGTTTCAAGAAATGTAATACACACGTAATAAGTCATACAACTTTTTTTACAATTTATTTTTTAAAATCATTAATGTAAAACACGTATTGTTTTATCACGAGATAAATAGACACATCTCATAAGATAAGATAGATGGTTTATTGTTTTTATTGAATTATGAAAGATATGAGAAGGCGTCTGATCTAACTACCGCAGAGGTTATTCTGGGCTCGCCCAATTGAGCCCAATAAGGCCCAAATACATAAGCCTTAACTCGGATTTATTTAATATTATTTTCTTCCGAAAATGGTTCTTTATATTTACAAGCTAAATGAGAAGACTTAGCAGAAACATTGTATTAAAAATAAAAAAAATTAAAAAAAAAAAAAAACTTCGAGACCTGAGAGAGGGATGGCGGGAGTAGGAGAAGCGCAAAGAAGACAAGCAGGCAGGAGCAGGCCATTACATCCTTCTGGAAGGGGCCCTCCACCACCGCCTCCTCGCCCCCGCTTCGAGCCCGTTGATCGCGAGAAGGTTCGTTTTCCAATTTCTTTTGCATACTTTAACAGTTTAGGGTTTCACAACTCAAGACTTTTATATACTTTATTTTATTATTTTTTTAAATTTTTTTATAGTGTCATTTTCGAAACTTTTAGGATTTCTTAGCCTACAACTTAGTTTTAAGATCATTTGAAGTGTTAATTACTACTTGCAACGTTGTTCTGTCACTGAGTGAGTCGGAATAAGACCATATTTTTTGTCTGTTGCGAGAGAAACTATTCATATTGATTTCATTTTCTTATCCTCTTTCCCTTTTCCAATGCAGACTTGTCCTCTGTTGCTTCGAGTTTTCACTAAGGTACGTCCTGCGTCATGTCTTTATGCATTACCACGGGTTCATCTCCCAAATTCATATTGCAAGTGGCATCCTGTCTTTAATTGGACTCATCGGCCAAGTGGTTCATTTTCTTTTCCTATGTTCAGCAATGCTTTTTCCTGCCCAACAACTCTTGCTTTGCATTCAGCATTCAATATTTCCATATCTTTTACAATGCTTTGAAAGAATCTGGATCTGTGTTTGATTAATTAGTTCGATGCTCTAATTTGTGGTTTATTTCTTCTCTAGTTTTATCTTTTGTATTTTATGTCTGATGTCTATTTATTAGATTTTCTAGCTGGTTTGTATATCATTCTCAAGGTAGCATAATAGCAGAAAGTTTGATGTTTGACTGCTAGAGGTTTTGTAGTATTCAAAGGAAACACTAAGTGTAAATGAAAGAGGTTATGTGTTGTGCTTGTTGCTATTAATAGTTCATTGTTTAAAAAGGTTCTTGGCTTTTTATAATGGCTTTTCAAGTCAGCCTTGGTGTGCTTGTTAAAGCAGTGAGCATTCAATGGTCATTGAATTCCACATTATCCATTTCTAGAATCTGTGGCACCATGATCGATTGGAGCATATGTCTATGTTCACCTTCTTGTTGGCCGCTAGCTACAGCCTATGAAACGAAGACCATTTTTATAAGTTTTCCTTGTACTTTTAAACATTATCTGTGAACTGAAATCATGTGTTTAGTGTGAAATATGTACCCTATGACTCACCCATTGAAAGTTCTGCAGATTGGGGGGCACCATTCTAGGGAGGATTTTGCAGTCAGAGGCAAGGAACCCAAGGATGAGGTTCAAATTTATACTTGGAAGGATGCTACTCTTCGTGAACTAACTGATCTGGTATGTTGAACAGTGCATTTCCTTTTTTATTTTTTAGAATTCTATTATGCATATATTTTTATTATCTGTCACTTGGGCTGCATGGTTGATTGATACTCTATCACAGGTTAAAGAAGTAGCACCGGCTGCAAGAAGAAGGGATGCAAGGCTTTCTTTTGCTTTTGTTTATCCCGATAAGAATGGTCGTTTTATGGTGAGAGAGGTTAGTCACTCTTCCCTCACTGTTTCTTATTTGGGACATGATCAATCTGCAATGAACTGAACTGTCTGTGAAGCAATGGCATAGCTTGTTTAATCCTGTTAAATGGTTGAAGGCCAGCTCAAGTTAAGATCTATTAGTTAGCTCTTTTAGGCTACGTTTGGCTGCCGGGATAAAAGCAGGGCTAGACTAATTTTCAGGATAAGAAAATTTATCCAATCCAAGGCTATGTTTGGCTGTTCGGATTAATAATTTACTCCAACTTTTAGTCTAGATATTTTGGGACTTTTTAGTCCCTATTTTTTTGCGGGTTTAGATAGGACTAAATTCATATCATATTTTAAGCCAAATTTGATACCAATAATAAAATTTTATTCAATAATTTATTTTAACTTGTATTTAATTTACGATTAAATATCAACATTTTAATTCAATAATTTATATATAAACTATTATTTAATATAGGACTGGCTCAGCAAGGCACATGAACAAAGGATTTTGCCATGGGTAGAATTGTTGCTGAAATATGATGGATATGAGCATATTTGTCATTGCTTATTAGATGGTTGATGTAATGATTTGATTTAACTGATTAATTTGTAAATGACAAGTAAAAAAGGATTTTTACTTGGCTTTAAATTCTTCGTTGTTTTTATGAAGGTGGGGAAGACCTTCTCTTATGAAGGTAGGAGGCAGTTAGATGATGGCAAAATGTTGGCTGAACTTGGCTTTGAGGTATAGCAAACTGCTTTGATCTGCTGTTGATCTTGATTAATTTGAACTTTGTTCTGTTTATCTCTAACTTAATGTTCCTCGTATGCAGATTGGAGATTACTTGGATGTGGCTATCCTATAAAGTTTAACTGTGTAATTTGTTTAGATCGGTTATGATACGACTAGATTTGAGACTTGGGAAAGGGCCTGTTATGTAACTTAGTCATATTTTAGCATGATTTCACTCTTTGTTTCAGCCCTGAGGTGTTTGTGATGATCAACACTCAGTGCCATTTGGCTTTGTTTTTATATTTTTTTCCTAGTTGAAATTTTGAGAGAGATTCAGTGATGTTTGAAGTTTATTGAATTCAAGAATGTCGTTTAGGAATCTTGGGAGGGGTAAATAGCTCAAGTTGAATTTGGGTTTGTCCACGTCCTTATCTTTTTAAAAGAAGGAAAATGAGGGGAAAAAAGGCGCTACATAACTTATAGGTGTAAAAGTTATATTGTTGTGATTCTTTAATTGTTTTGCATATAATAATTAAGTCATATAAAAAGAATTAGCTTGGAGTTGATGTTAAATATTTATATAAATTAGCAAGGCCGATTAATAAAAAGCTACATAACTTATAGGTGTGAAAGTTATATTGTTGTGATTCTTTAATTGTTTTACGTAGAATAATTAAGTCATATAAAAAGAGTTAGCTTGGAGTTGATGTTAAATATTTATATAATTTAGCAATACCGATTTAATTGTGGCAGAGGATGGTAAGTGTATTGCCCCGTGTTTGAGGTTTTGATGGATCCGTCTTGAAGTACAGAATTATCGATGGTTTTAACCGGTTGTATGTCCTTTGAATTGTATGAATGAATGGAGGGATTCTATAAGATTATTTTCTTACATGTGGTGTGGGCCTTATCTTTAGAACCTTGCAGCACAGACCATGTTAGTGGGTCACCCCTAGGCCCGTGGATAGCGGAAACGGGCATCGATTAGCGATGGGCATGTATGTGGCCATGCGACAGTCACTTTTCAGTTTTGAAAACGAAACAAAAAGCTCCACGACCCCGTATAGGGCAAAATTATGTTGCAAATGTGGTATGATATTACAGTTATAATCAGTTATTAAATTTATAGTTATATTAGTTGGATTCAATGGTTGAAAGTAACTGTGATACTGTACCACAGTTGCAACATATCTGAATCCCCGCGTATATGATCTTTATTGAATTCATGATCGCATAACAAAATCTTCAAATACTTCAATCGATGTAATTTTGATGAGTAATTTTAAATAATTTATTTTAAAAAATTATTGTAAATAATGTGTCATTCATTAAAATATAATATAATTGATTCACTTAAATTTTATAAAAAAATTATTAACGAATAAATGAATGACATATTATTTAAAATAAAATTTATGATAAAAAATTTAAAATATCTATTATTACTCAATTTGGATTTGCTTTTCTATGTAAAAGTAAATTGTAAGTCTTGTTATAATTAACATTCGCCTCACAACATTGCTAAGATTTTGCATGAAAAATGTTTTAATAGCTAAAATGTGAGGGAATAAACATGTGATTAACTGTCTGGCAAAAAGAAGGATTAATTAATTTCATGGAGTTCTTTGGCCATTTCCAAAATTAATAACAATGGTGAGAATAAAGACGATTAAAAAACTAATAACCCGATAATGATTAGAATTTAGTCTGCTTCCAGCCGGGCGTGGAACGACGTCGCTAATTGTCGGTTGGGAAACGTCAGTAAAATAAAGAAACTGAAACAGCCAGGGGTGGAGAACAGGGAGATAGACACAGCGAGAGTGAAAACGAAACACAAGATTATTAAAAGAAGATTACAGAAAACAGAGAGAGATCGAGAGCGAAGATTAGCGTTCATTGCTGGTTCCAGATTCTTAAACAATCGGCTTTGAAATAAAAGCAGGCATACTCCATTCGTCCCTGCATTTTCCTTCATTTACACGCTTTCACTTACTCAAATCTCATTTTTGGACTCCTGTCATTATCTGATGCTTTGCTGTGACGATGAACTCTTATTAGCGAAATTGCTCACTAATTTCTCTCGATTTCGAAAGATCTCTTAACTCACCCACCTGTATGTCTCATTCTCTAAAATCTCTCGTTTTGAGATGCTCCCTCTCTTTCCCACTTTTTCACCTTTTTTTAAATTTTAGTTTTTACTCTTTTAATTAACTGATTTTAGGTTGTGGAAGGCAATGGCGTCGGGCCGGGGATTATCAGGTATGGGCATCCACAGGAAAAGAGGCGGTGGATCTCGATTGCCTATTGTACTTGTTATTTTCTTCTCAGTTCTTGCGCCGTTGATCTTCTTTGTTGGCCGAGGGCTTTACACCTCCGCTTCGATTGGTTAGTTCTCTTTAATTAATTAATTACTTCAATTTAATTGTGTATTTTCAGATCTAACTTCTATGTCACATTCGTTTGCTCTTAGGTTTTCTGAGAATTGTTTTTGCTTGCTTTTTAGACCTGACCTATTGTTAGTTTTCATTGCATTCTAGAAAATCCTAATTTACTAATAGCATTGGTGCTTTTTGCCTTTTGGCCGTATATGCTATATATATTTTTCTTGTTACTGAACGCCAACACTATGCATCTAAAAACACCATATTTACTCCTTGAGTGACTAGAATTCTGTACTTTGCTTGTGTAATCTGGCATCAGATTTTTATCAGTGCACGTTTGAAGTTTATTTATCTCTTCTTTCTATTTAAAAATTATTGTTGTTACTTGTGCCAGATCAAAATGATATCCCAAGTGGTTCTAGCAAGCAGGTAGCTTGTTGCAACATTTTATGTTATTTTCAATCATTATTATTTGGATTAAGAGATTCTGGTTACTCATTTTATACGAGGGAAAAATTTGGTTGACTGGTGCAGAATGTGCATTGGAGAGAAAGACTGGCACTGCGATACATTAAATCCCTACTATCGAAAGATGTAAGTGTGTGTTGCTGAAGAGTTTTAGTTACAAGCTATCTGTATTACCTTACAGCAATTGTACTTTTCTATTATCAATTAGATTAACTTTGTCGCAACTTGTTTAAACCAATGTTTAGGTCATTGATGTTATCGCAGCCAGCACAGTCGATTTGGGCCCTTTAAGTCTTGATTCTCTGAGGAAAAGTAACATGTCTGCTTCATGGAAATTTGTTGGAGCAGAGACTTCTGTAGAGAACAATGCCACTTCTGAGGTTAGCTTGACTTTGATGCTTTGGTTGAGTATGCATTTAGTTATTGTACAACTTTTGTTGCAAAGGTCTTATCTGCTTAATGTTGCTTACTCACTGTGATAGGACTTAGGGCTAAATTAGGGCCGACTTTTATTGATTAAATCAAAAGAAAACAAACAATCAATCTTGACCTACAATTCGAGAGGTAGGTCAATCTCTCCCAAAACTCCTAATGGTTCCTAATACCAGACAAAACTCAACATAAACCCTAAATGACTCCATAATCTCTTATTTATAGCTAAACCCTAATTAATAATAAAGTTACTAAATTGCCCCTGCCCCTAAAATTACTAAACAGCCCCTGTCCCTTTATATTTGCTCCTAACATAAGTTTTCATGGGTCTAACACACTGATGTCATTGGATTGTGATTGTGTTCAAAGCCAAACCAAAAAGCTGTACGTATCGAAAAAGAAGCTCCTAAGGGGAAAGGAGACAATATTCTGGCTGGTAACATCTGTCTTTTTGACTATTTGATGTCGTTGTTGATAGTTTCTTGCTTGCATGCTGATCTGGTTGTCCCCCACAGATGGCCGTTCCCAATTGGTTGATACACCTGCAAAGCAATTTCGAAGGGTAGATGTTCTTTCTATCTGATGTTGCTTTAATAATCATATGTGCCACTTAAACCTTTTTACTATCTGAAGCTATCCATGATTTCTTCTGAATTGTGAAACTTATCTCTGTGAACAGCAATTGAGAGAGAGGAGGCGTGAAAAGCGAGCAGCAGATTTGGTACAACAAGATGATGAAGCAATTGTGAAGCTTGAAAATGCAGCCATTGAACGCTCCAAATCTGTGGACTCAGCTGTCCTGGGAAAATACAGCATATGGAGGAAAGAAAACGAGAATGACAACTCTGATTCTACTGTACGGTTGATGCGGGATCAGATGATAATGGCAAGGGTGTATCTGAGTATTGCAAAGATGAAGAACAAGCCTGACTTACAGCAAGAACTACAATCCCGGCTCAAAGAGAGTCAGCGTGCTTTGGGAGACACAGCAGCTGATGCTGATTTGCATCACAGGTAGCTGCATTGTAAATTTTGTGTCATTCACTGTGTATTATATATAGTTTGCATTTTTCATGCATTCTGGTTCTATTAAATCCTTTTTTTTTAATTTTTTCTATTCTGCATGTATTACCTTTGTAGTGTGCCCGAGAAAATCAAATTGATGGGTCAGGTTCTGTCAAAAGCAAGAGAGCAATTATACGACTGCAAATTGGTGACCGGAAAGCTGAGAGCCATGCTTCAAACAGCAGATGAGCAAGTTAGGAGCTTAAAGAAACAGAGCACATTCCTAAGTCAGTTGGCAGCCAAAACAATTCCAAATGGAATCCATTGCATGTCCATGCGCTTGACCATTGAATACTATCTTCTTCCTCCAGAGAAGAGAAAATTCCCTGGAAGTGAGAATTTGGAGAATCCAAATCTGTATCATTACGCCCTGTTCTCCGATAATGTGTTGGCTGCATCGGTTGTTGTCAACTCCACTATCATGAATGCCAAGGTATGTAGACTGCTTATCCTGTTGCACTGTTGTCTTAATGCTCTCCATTAGTGAGTACATCCTTGATTTGTTGCGTTTTATCATTTGCTTAAAGGTCATTTCATCCCGAGCTCTCAAACTATTGGGCATAGTTTATGTGCCTTTAATGGAAATTAAGAAGTAGCCTTTTAAACTGACCTTAGATGCAATCTTGACAAGAATATGCCTCTTGATGATATTGCAGGATTCCTCAAAGCACGTATTCCATCTCGTAACTGATAAACTTAACTTTGGAGCAATGAATATGTGGTTTCTTTTGAATCCTCCCGGAAAGGCTGCTATTCATGTTGAAAATGTTGATGAATTTAAGTGGCTTAACTCATCCTACTGCCCTGTTCTGCGGCAGCTTGAGTCTGCTTCAATGAAAGAGTATTATTTCAAGGCAGACCATCCAACCACTCTCTCTTCTGGTGCTTCGAATCTGAAGTATAGGAATCCGAAGTATCTTTCAATGCTTAATCACTTGAGGTTCTATCTCCCACAGGTCTATCCTAAGTTGAACAAGATCCTGTTTCTTGATGATGATATTGTTGTCCAAAAAGACTTAACCAGATTATGGTCTGTGGATCTTCAAGGAAAAGTGAATGGGGCGGTGGAAACCTGTGGTGAAAGCTTTCATCGTTTTGACAAGTATCTTAACTTTACCAATCCTCATATTGCACGAAGCTTTGATCCAAATGCTTGTGGGTGGGCATATGGGATGAATATGTTTGATCTGAAGGAGTGGAAAAAGAAGGATATAACTGGCATCTATCACAAGTGGCAGAACATGGTCGGTAGAATCTTGTATCTTTTTCGCTTACACATATAGCCATTTATACAACCACATAATTTGATGATTCAACTGCTACGGGAAGAATTAGTTTGGCCTTTGCATTTGTCTTTTGAGTTTAAACATGCTACACATGGATGAGCAATTAGTATCTTCTTATGTTCTTATTTTTCTGTTTCTTCGTTTTTAATCTCAGAATGAAGATAGGACACTGTGGAAGCTTGGCACATTGCCTCCAGGGCTGATTACATTTTACAATCTGACACATCCACTTGAGAAGTCATGGCACGTGCTTGGATTGGGTTACAATCCTAGTGTTGATCGGTCAGAGATAGAAAATGCAGCAGTTGTCCACTATAATGGCAACATGAAACCATGGCTGGAGTTGGCTATGACTAAGTATCGGTCATACTGGACCAAATACATTAAGTATGATCATCCCTACCTCCGGAATTGCAATCTAAATGAATAAATCTGATCATGGGCATTAAGGTACAACGAAATTCTACCTCTCTCTCTCACTGCTAATGGGTTAGTTTGTGTGGTTTAATACATGAGACGTAATGGGTCCAATTTTTTATGCTGCACGTTCCTTCTCTTCATTCCACTTCTTTTTGCCGTTCTTTGTAATTCATTAAATTTGTTCCCACCATTGCTCACCAACGGAAACAAGATAACAAATTCTATGTTGACGACTTGTAGCCTCCCTTGTGGTTTTTTTTTTTATTTAAAATTTTTCCCTTTTTTGTGGTTTATTTTTTTATTAATTTTTTTTTTAAAAAAAATTGTGGGAGCTAAGTTCAAATTTGGACAGGAAATAGTAGTAAACCTCCTATAAATGTGAATTTCTGTATTCTTTGAAGAAGTTTTGCTTTAGAGAATGTAATGTATTGGTTCTTTATTAGATCAAGGACTTGCTATCTTTCAGCAGTATTTACAGTGTACTGACTGCTTGTTGGTTGTATTATCCAACTGCTTTCAAAGGAATGTATTTTCCATTTTTTCTGCTCCATGTTCTCTGTAAATATCCCACCATACTGTCTTTTATATGACCTGCCTTAATCTGGCTAGAGATTTATTTTGCACAAGTGGTTTCTAGGTTATGTTCATGTAAAGGATCCAAGAATAATATTAGATGCTGAGCTTTTTCTTTTGTGGCTTAATCTCAATTATGAATTTTCTCACATAAAGTTAATACCTGATGGATGTTTTACCAGAGATTTTTCATTCCTTGTTTGCTTATATTTTGATTCGGTATGCCAGTTTATGCTAGTGGTCGGGGTCACAAAGTTGTGACCACTATACTGTGAAGGTTTGTTGCGTAAATTGCAATCAACCGAGCACAGTGAAACTAGTGTAAAAACCAAGGATATTGCTAAATAATTTAGGTGGTATTCACGATTCTATTTCCAGAATAAACGCTTTTGCTAGCACATGAATAATGTGTATAGTGAGGGCCGTTGTTTAAGTTATATGCTACATCATCATCATCAACCCAAAAGTGGTTAAGTTTGTTGTTTTTCACGCTTTTTGTGCCTTTGTGGACTTAAAGATATGGACTTTTTTGAAGCGCTGTCTTATCGTTGTTGTGGATGTCATGTAATTACCGCGGGCCTATTGGATCTTGATGTATTGGATGATCTTAAACTAAGTTGTTCAGCTGACGGATTGAGTCCATGAGCCATTATAATAGAGAGTTTATTTTTATTTGCGGAAATGAAGAAGCTTACTCAAGACCTGGCAAGACGAAAACATATTCGGTCAAAGGATGGGATCATGGGATATGGGCTTTCAGAATCATTTGTGTCTTATGTCAAAAGAAAGGAAAAAAAAAAAACCTTATTCTATTTTTTAGAATTGTGTTTTTTAAGTGAAAAAAAAAAAAAAAAACGAGTTGAAACAATATCTCGGTTTGGGACTGGGTAAATGAAGCTACCTTATAGCTCTAGCTCTAGCAAGCTTCCAAGTGTCAAAGAGTCCCTAAAGCAGCAGCAGCAGCACTACATAGACAGAAAGTATTTTTAAACCAGCTACCCACAAATGATTATCAATGGGAAAATACACGTTACGTCTCCTAGTCTCGAGCGTTGACCCACTTTCTATTCTTTATTTCTTGAAAAATTCCGTTGTAGAAGTCGGAACATGGATTTTGGATGCGGTGACCTTTACGTGGATTTTGGATGCGGTGTGATTCGGCCTACGCCTATTGCCTTCGTCCATGAACCAGCATGTTTTCTCTCAATTGTTCCCAGAGTTTGAGAATCAAAATCGGGATCATAAGTATAATCTTCAATTGCATCAAAATTGTAATCCCGAACCCGAATAAAGATGTATCCATCAAACAACTTGAGAATCTAGTTCTTTCTTTGCCCCCCATTATTTTGTTTGATTTGATGACTCGATCACCGGATCTGTCTTGAGAATCTTCCCGTCATAGTTAAATATATATTTTATATGCTCGCGGCCATCGATGGTGTAGTGGAACCACGTGCACTAACATCTATTGTTCACTGTAAACTGGTCGTAGCTAACCAACAAAGATGAATGGTTTTCCTTTTAATGAAAAATGATAAATAGAAATAGCCCTATGTCAGGGCTGATTAATTGGGTGCCAAAATGATGTACGCAAGTTATGTGTCCTTATCAATGCCTGCGTTCTTTTATGCAAATAATTTGTTGTTTGCGTTTTCACCAATTCAATTGCATACGCTAGTGAAAGATGCATCGTCTTGTTTCATGCAGTGAAGCAAGAGCCCACCGCCTCTACACAATACTCATATTTAGTTTCTTTCTTACGTAAATTTCACAGCCATGTAACTGTATTTATAATTATGTAGAAATGTTGTAGAAATAAAATAAAAGTCTTCTCATTCTTCTCATAACTCTTCTGAATTCAATTTAATAGACCTATGGATAGTAGAAAAATAATTTTTCATGTGGGTCGGCTTTGCCCATGTGGACGCCAGTTCCAACGCTAATGATAACGGAAAAGTATAATTGAGTTGTCCAAAAGATAAAAGGTAGGATGATGAGAGAGAGAGAGAGAGAGAGAGAGAGAATAGTGTACGTGTATAACCAGGGGTCACATAGTCATAAGGTATTCCCTTGTAGAAGGGTGACGTGGGCTCTTTACGCACCACATGCACCCAGCTACGCCTGCGCGTTGCCTCAGCATCAGTTTCTATTTTTGACGGGGATGAGGATTCAATGCGATGTTGGCTACTGGGGTCTGGGGAAGTGCTAGAATGAAATCCACTCAGCTGAATAAATATAATGGTGATGGCCTAATGGGATTTTTAAAAGTTAAAAGGAGGTTTGGAATAATGAGTAGCCCTTACTTTTTCTTGCTTTTATACCTCTATTATCTTCTTTAATTTATATGGCAACTATTGTCCAAAAAAAAAAATTGATCAGATCGTTCATGCATGCGTTTCATTAGAGTTTGTAAGCGGTTTAGTTTATCAATTTAAGCAAGTGTCCACCTGCTCTCTCTAGAAAAGAATTCGCTTTAGTTTGTAGAATTACTAATTAGTGCATGAGACATGCATATTAGTGCTCCCTTTATCATGAAAAAAACAAAACCTAAAAAAAAAAAAGAAAATTGCAAAGAACACCCTCCGCTACAACAGTGTTGATTTAGCCGACCTTGGTGACCATTTGGTTCTTATAAATACACAAATATGTATTATTGATCAAAAACTGTAAGACACGTATATATTGATGAGTCATTGGGAGATCGCTCTACGTCATACCTCTTAAACTTTGCATGTGGAAGAAACTCTGCTCAACTCTATATAGTAATGTCCCCACGCGCGTCATATCAAATATTTGTTAGATGGTCTTCTAGATTGTAGTTACTCAATCCTTGGTTGATTTTTATTAACTATATATATATATATATATATAATGCGGACGTTTTTTTTTTTTATTTTTTTTCATGTAAATTTTTTTAATAAACTATTAAATTAAACAACTTAACAACATATTTGTATTTAAAAAAAAAAAAAATCTGCTCTCGAGATTGTAATTTTCTTAACTCCATCTAGCACCACCATCCAATGAATAAAATCATGCTATTTAACTTTTGTGGAGATGAACAACTCGCTAATACTAATAATTAATATAATAATATAATATAATATAATAAAGGGCTGGATGCTCTCCTTAATTTGAAATTGAGTCGTTTTTGCTCCTTGCCCTTAGTGAAGCGAGTGGCTTCTGCTCCCCAATTTAGCATTTGTGAGCGACTCTCGCTTCTCTTCTTTTCAATCTAAATCTTATCAATCATGCCTCAACCTGATAAATTCACTTATTTCACACAGCTTTTTTGGTTATGTCTTTTCTGCTTTACTTACTTTCTATACTTTCATATGCAATCATGGAGATGGAGTGCTTGGGATCAGCAGAATTCTAAAACTACGGAACCAACTGGTTTCACACCAGAAAAACAATTCTTTGGACACACTTACATATATAAGACTGCCCTGCTGCACATGATGGGTGCCAGTATGTGCAGCCAAAGAGAGGAGTAAAAAAAATAAAAAAACCACCAGGGGCCGTTGGATTGACAGTGATGCAATCCGGGACTCCCGAATACACACACACACACACACACACACATGGTTTGATAAATTATCAATGTTTATCACATACATTTAACTCTCTCCAGTCGGGAATCCAATGACTTTACATGCAGATATGTACGGAGTACGTAAACAAAGAGCAACCAAACAATTGGTGATGCCGAAAACAAATGTACAACATGTATCACCACCATCTTGTATTAACATAAGAACATTAAAATAAGAGAGCTCTTTACCCCCCACAACTTAGTACTTCATATTTATATTACATTAGTACTTTCGTCTTTTGAGCTTTTGCTCTCGGAGTTTTCACAAAAAAAAAAAATATATATATATATATATATATATATATATCCCTCCAACGCTAACCGGCTATTAGCTAATTACAGAAACTGGCCTCTCTTTTTGGTGTTTCTGTTGCCCCTTGTTGTAGTTCCAATCTAGAAGCTAGCCACCTTTTGCTTAATTAATTCCTCTCTCCCTTCCACAACAAAAACAGAAGATAAAAAAATTAAAAAAAAAAAAAAAAAACTTCTTCCATTAATTCCTGATCGTCATCATCATCTTAAATTTCCTATTCACCCTCTTAAATATTGACATGCTGTTGAAGCCAAGCAGAGAATGCGTTGAGGGTTTTCACGTCGGCTCGAAAATAGTTTTGTGTAAAATGGAGCAAATTGTGCCATGTGAAGTCGGGATATATCCTTGGATTGTTAGCATTGACCAAGTTGTTCGGAGGTGTCACCACCTTGTCCATCTTTGGACATAAAAAGAAAGCAAGTGATTTCCTAACAGTTGTATTATTAACCGCCGCTCTGTGCAAGCAACTCTTGTAAATGCCATTTGATAGAGCCTGAAATGTCAACTAAATATGATTAATAAATTCAAGCTCAAATTACAATTTTATTATTTAATAAACCTATAGTTAACTGAATATATGAAAATTAACTATAATAATTACCATGAATGTATCGCCAATGTTGACAACAAAAGCGTCTGGGTTAGGGCTAACAGATTGCCATTGTTCGTCCACATACACTTGAAGGCCACCCACTTGATCTTGATGAAGAATTGTTAACGATGTTGGGTCACAGTGGGGTCCAGTTCCTAGAGTCAAGTTAGGTTTTTGGCACGGTGGGTAGTAATTCAATCTCATTATCGAATCATGTCCTTGGAAGAATTCTCTGAAATGTGCTCTGCCAACTCCTAGACTCATTCCTAACAGCTCCATGATCCCGAGTGAGAGACTGCTCATGGCTTCACAATACTCTTGATACACTTTCCTACACACCCACAAAAAAGAAAAAAGAAAAAGAAAAAATTAATTTCATGCTATACTTTTATTTAATTTATTTCCATGCATGCTTATATATGATACATTTATAGCTATAGCCGTGTTTAATTAATTTGCTTCCATATGTGTATTTTTTCAATTATCATCATCTAGTAAATATATATAACAATTAATGGTTCAGCTATTTATAAGTGTATATATATATATATATATATATATATATGTTACCCGAATTGCCTGAAATCTTGACCCATTACGTTGAAGAAATAATCTTCGACGACGGTTGAAGAGTTCTCGTCATTAGCACGATAACGAAAGGTCAGTGTTTCTTTCCAGGGAAGCTTATTGGAAAACCTCCCAGTGAAACTACTTGAATATCCACAGTGATCTCCAATTTTTCTCTGAGCCTTTTGCTTCTTAGAGAGTTGCGTGGCAAAGAAAGAATCCATATACTTATGAGCTTTCTTTATAAGCATCGAATCAACACCATGGTTTACAACTAAAAAGAACCCGTGTTTCTTGCATGCCTCATCCACAAGCTGGCATATTTTATCAACTTCAAAAGGATCTCCGGAGAGGAAACTGCACAAGTCAATAGGAGGAATCACTAGTTCAGGCAGCTCAAGGCTTGGCTTCTCGCCGTCGGGCCATATGAATTGTGAAGGTATGGTGGATTGAAATTGAAGAACCGATGCATCAAAAACTAATAGTTGCTCTTGAGTTGGCAATATGCTTGAATTGTAACAATCCATTGACATAGATCGAGCTAGCTAGATAGATAGATTGTAATAGATAGATGGGTATTTATTATGTATGAGACAGTTAATTAAACCAAGTTAAATTATTATTATTATTTAAAAAAAGAAGCTTATATCTGACAAAAGAGAAAAGAAAAGCCAAGGCCGTTCATGGGGAAAGTTGAACATATATATTGGAATCTTGTTTCACTGCTGCGTCATTCCTTTTTCACATTTATAGGACTATAGTTTGTCGCCCGACGCCTATAGTAATTACTCGCACGTGTATATAGATATATGCACACATGCACAGGGCAGTACAATAGTTTTGTTTTTTGAGTTGGTTTTAAGACGAGTGAAGAGGCGCCCTATCAGGATTAAGGTTCTCTTTTCTTGGATGCCAGCCCATCCACCAATTATATTCTGAGAGTGATTTTTATTTGTTGGGTTCGTTTTAAATAATTATTTAAAATTAACTTAGCATGATTTACTTTGTTAGTTATTGTAATTTCTAAGTTTACATGCTTATCATAAAAAATAAAAAAAGTGCTTACACGATCTTGCCGTAGCATTTGAATACCATGTTATTGGTCATTTTAGAATATATATGAGGTACCATATCACCCATACAACAAGCAATGATGCCATGACATGTGTGTATTTATTTTGAATTACTATCATGCAAGTAGTGATTGTATTAAATTCAATTATACATGTCATGCATGCATTAATTGGTTGTAGTACATCTGAGGTATTCTAGAAATTTTCCTCTTTCAGAAGTGTGAGCAATGGGCTAAGCCCTCTGCACAAATTTTCTATTTTTAAAAAAAAATTAAATAAATTAAAATATATAAAATGCAACTAGTAATTTTTTCTTTTGATTTTAATTAAATGGTGGTAAAAGTTGCTCTGTAGAGTTTCGATGAAACTCAAGTAAGTAAGCTCCTAAATTAACTTCGATCAACAAACAGCGGTGGTGTGGTTTCTTTGATTTTGGGTAGGCATGTGCTTGAGCTCGCTGTGGTCTTGCCTGTCTTCATCACTCCAAGTATGAAGCATGCGGTGAAGTTTGAACATTTAGAGCAAAAAATTTATATTTGAGAAAGGTCTGTCGCAATTTTCTTTTCTTGGCCAATTCAGTACATGATGAGTTAGGTTTACAGTTTGATCGATGGCCAAGAATTTAGGTCAGGTTTCAGTATGTTTCCAACATTTATTTCTCCATTCGGTGGATCGCATTCACTCCCAATTTTAGTTCGTATAATTTTTCTATTTGCTAATTACTTACCATTTCGTTGACGATCGATGACCCTTTTTTTTTTTTCCTTCCTTTCTTTCTTTTTTTTTTTTTTTAAAAATAATGATATGTATGCATTATAATTAGAATGCTAAAGATATGTACGATAATTTTTTTTTTTAAAAAAAAAAACTACCTTAAATCAAATCACTTATCACACAGCTGAAAATACCACCCTCATTATCAAAGGAGTACATATTCCACGTTCTATGAAAAATTTAACTTCACTCAATTACAAAATTGGAGGAGGAAAGCTGAGTTCCCATATGAAAACTTGAACTGCTACACTCGTTAATGTGAAGTTTGCGACTCACTACTTGACTTTCGACTTGACTGTTCATTAATATTTTACTTAATTAGATTAGTTCTCCTTTTCCAATTATATGACCAAAATCTCCTCTCATTTTTCAAACTCATTAGAACTTTACTTGTGTCAGAAAATACTTAAAACGAGACTCTTGACCGTCGGTCCTATCAAATTGATGGACATAGTTTTCTGAATGGAAATGGGCGACAGCCAAAAAAGAGGGTAAGTTATTGTTTGTAACTTAACAAGGTCCGAAGAGAGATCATATTTTGTGCATATCGAATAGCTGGAACCGTTCAATCAAACAAATAGACAAATAAAAATTGAGCAACCAATATTATGTTGTTTTGTTTTGTTTTTTTTGTTTTTTTTCTTTCTTTCAGAAGGCAGAACACATTTCGGACACATCAGGAGCACCCACTCTACTTACATTTATAATATGAGAGAGAGTAGGGCTACGTATCTTATTATTATTTTGAGGTAAATTTTCAAAATACAAATGTCATCAGGAAATTATTGAGGACCTCACTTGACACAGACTGATCATGTCGTTAAATGATCTTGATTGATGACGATGCATGCCAAATGAGTCATGAAACCAACAATTCACACAAGAGTGAGGACCTCCCACGCATCATTTTCATCCCATGTGGGTGGGCAACACATTGCTTATCTGGTTTGGTTGTAAAAGATCGGTTTTGGCTTTGTTTTAGTTTTTTTTTTTTTTTTAAATCAAAATAAAGAGAGAGATTAATGCTAATTGGATAAGGATTCTGTTCACTGATAGAAGCATTCAGAAGTAAACAGAATAATATTGATTTTTTTTTTAATTTTTCCATCCGTTCCATTTTACACCTCCCCATAAACGTACAAAAAGATGATTACCATATGTTACAGTTTTATCCATATATATATGGTAAACCCTATCTTACATGCATGTAAGGGTCCTTCTATCTTACATGCATGTAAGATACATTCCCCTCACATGAATAGTGCATGTGTGGGACCCATATACCATTCATGTGAGAAGAATGTATCTTACATGCATGTAAGATAGAAGGACCCATATATATATATATAATAACGAACCTCGTGTCGTGCGTGCAAATATAGAACGAAAGAAGCAACAAAAATTAGACCACCGACGGTTTCCACAAAGTTCTTTAAAATTTCAAATAGCAAAAATAAATATAAACGTCCCTTTACGATCAAAATCATGATTTTTTTATCCAAGACTAAGACTAATATTAATTGAATCAATTACATTGGTGTAGCTACCCACGTACTCTCTATTTAGTGATTAATTGATGAAATTATCTGCATAACAAACCCCAGTTACCATCGTACATGATATACGGCTTCTTTTCTCTTAAAAAAATACCCCTTCAAATAGACCACATGGAAGCTACAAATCGATCGAGCAGAAAACAAAAATTAACTGCATGTGTTTTTTGCGAGGCATCGATTCCATTTAAGATTTATAGCGAATATATATATATATATATATATCTCCAAACTGTGTCTCATGTGTTGGATCAGGTTGGTCAACAGCTACTGCAGGGAAGAGATTCAAAAGCTGTGCTGCTAAGTCCTATTGCTATTAATCTTAATAATGACTTTCCCATAATTTTTAAATTGGGCGCTGGAGATGCTTGAACAAAAATTCTACTTAAAAAAACAGAGGCCCATCCCATGAGACCATTTCTGGCAGCCCTTTAAAGGGAACCAAAAAGTCCAAGACGTGTCTGCAAGGTGTAAACAACTCCAATGTGTAACAACAGAGTACTTAGTACAAACAAACCTGAGAATGGGATCATAATACATTCATTCAGCGGTGACTGGAGAAAGCAGCGGTTGATTTGAGAAGAGAGCTTCCAAATTCCCCACAGCGAGTTCACATAAATCCACGAAACATTCGGAGGTAAAAACAGCTCGATGTGGTTGCAGCACAACATTATCCAATTCAAGTAGCTCTTTGGGAACATAAGGCTCATTCTCGAACACATCCAAACCAGCACCTGCAATCTCTCCACGCACTAAACATCTGACCATTTCATTCTCGTCAATAACAGCCCCGCGTCCGACATTAACAATTATGCCTTCCTTCCCCAATGCCAGCATCACTTCTCTGTTAATCATGCGGCGTGTTTGATCAGTTAGCGCACAACAAATGATGAGGGCATCACTATTAGCTGCTAGTTCACAAACATTTGAATAGAAGGCGTATGGTACTGGCTTCTTGCTCCTTGAATTGTATAGCACATTGCAGCCAAATGCTTGCAGCCTTTTAGCAACTTGTAAGCCAATGTTTCCCAGTCCGACAATCCCAACTCGCTTGCCTCCCAACTGAAAGTTTATATCTTGCGTAACAATTCAATGAGACTACCATCTAAGACTAAAATCATTAAAAGTGTCGCAAGGAAGCCTAAATGCACACGAAATTGTCTGCTTAATTTTGGATGTGCAACAGCTTAGTGTGAGTTTTTATTTTTATTTTTTTTGGTTTAAACCACCCGATTTCCGGCGACCGCATTGAGCCCGATTAATTCGGATTTGTGGTCTAATCACAGTTAAGCCTCTTTAGCCCTCCTAAATGGTATGTTTAGAGGGAATCGAACCCGAGAGCCCTTCCCACTTACCCAACCTACACCGCAAACTGACCCACAACCGTTTGGTTGAGTTTTTAGTTTTTAACAACTAATATTTACCAACAATTAATGTAACGACTCATTTATACTTCACAAAATGTTAAAGATTGAGTAAATTAAGAGAGCGGGGATGACCTTAGAACCAAGAGGATAGTCCCCAATCTTAGACCAAAGCCCTTGTCTCAGAAACCTGTCAGCGGAAGAAATCTTTCTCCAAACATCAATCAACAACCCCACTGCGGCATCTGCAGCGTCGTCAGAGAAAATGCTCCCGGCATTAGCAACAGCAATCCCACGACGGCGGCACTCGGGCATGTGGATGTGGTTGACGCCCGCGCTGGCAGTGACGACGAGCCGCAATTTTGGCAGCAGCCTGAGAATGTCCAGCGTGACTGGAGAATCACCGGAGCATAGAATGGCTTCAATTGAATGCGCGTGGCTAATCAAGAATTGCTCGAGTGAGAGTGACGATTCGTACGCTTTCAAGAGTTGGAAACTCCTCGAAATGAACTTGTCACCAAATAGCGTTAATGGTGGTGGAGGTTTAATAACAAGGACTCGTGGCAAGTGTTGTGATTGGTGATCCCTGTGTTCTTCATGAATTTCCATTGATTTTTTTTTTCTCTTAGAAATTCGATCATTTAACTCTGGAAATTTATATATAGAATGGGAAAGTAAAGTTGGTTATTAAATTTGCAGCAACCCCTTTACACATAGAGGGAGAAAAGATAATCCATAGATTCTTGTCCAGCTGAACCATAGAATATGGAATTATGGATTGGCAAACATCAGTGCGCGCGTCATCATTTTCTGAAGGACAAACTTTAGGGAGCTCCTCTGTTACAATTAATGTAACATACACACTCAACAACAACCACACAAATAATAGGCCCACATAATTTGTGTGGTTGTTGCTGAGTGTGTATGTTACATTAATTGTAACATAGCATTTGCCCAAACTTTAATATACCACCACCTTAAAATGACAATTTTTAATCGATTGTTAAAAATTTAAAAACATCAATTTACTCATACTATTAAGAAGATCGAAAAAAGAAAAAATTATCAAGTAGAGTTTTTACTTAAAATATTATCAATACCTACTCTACTTACCGTCATCTTTTAAATGAAAATTAAATAAATTGAGATTTTCATATTTTAAGATTTCATTTGATATAATTTTTCATGTGATACCTAAAATATATTTGGTTGTCAATGAGAGATTTTATTAAAAATTATAAAATTACTTTAATAGACAAACATTTTAAAATTACATTATGAAAATAATAAAATAAGATTATTAAATAAATAAAGGATATTTTAGGTATTTTAACATTAAAAAATTTTTTAACCTTACTCTTAAAAACCCAAAAATTAAACTTTTGTTAGTAGAGGCAGATTAGCTTATTTAAGCTTCAAAATCTCTATTAAAAAAACCAACCAAATAACAACAAAAATTTTGATAAGAGTTGATGTGATTAAATAAGTGCTAATAAAAATTGAGAATTATCTTTCTATCCCATGAAAATTGAAGTTTACCCTTTTCCTAAATGCCACCTACCATTAAGAAATAATTAAAATTGGATCCTTACTTGATAATATTTATTGGTAACATTTGTTAGAAACACAATTCTTAGTTTTAATCATTATAAGCCAATTAAATTCTCATAAATGCTCGTCTTTTTAACTTTTAGGTAAACTTTCTATGTTTGAATGCACGACCCATTTTGGGTCCGAAGTTGTGAAATGCCTGCAAAATGAATAAGTGTTGTTGGTCAATTATTCTTGCACTGCATTGTTTCTCATTGCGCTCCTATGATACCATCAGCTCTGGAACACGGGAAGCATCCACTCCGGAATTAGTGTGTCGAAATTAGTGTAGTAAAACAAATTTGCAGGCTCTGTTTCTTGACAAGTTTCTATTTGGTCACCCTTGAGAAAACAATCAAGATGATTAAAGCGAAAAGGAAAAAGTGATGCAAGAAATGGAAGTCAGTTTAGCAAGCAAGTCCCTGATATTATCCATCTAATACAAAGGATGGTGATCAATTCAAGTACACAACATGCCGATTACAGTACTTTATTTATGAACAGAACGTGCTCGATGAGACTGAAGCAACATAAGCCTCTCTTTCACCAGAAATCAATCCCATTCGCACAAGGAGGCATAACACAAGATGTTTTGCAAAATGAAAGGAAAAAATCACAGGCCAAAATACTCCCGTTTAATCATTATCCACAATTTTAGTGAGTAATGGCTTATTTGAGAAGAAAGCTTCCAAGTTTTCCACCACAAGTTTTTGCCGATCCTTGAAAGTTTCCCAAGTAAAGATGGCGCAGTGGGGTGACAGAACAACATTATCCAGTGCTAGAAGCTCTTTGGGAACATCAGGCTCATTCTCAAACACATCCAAACCAGCACCCTTAATCTCTCCTTGCACCAAACATCGCACCAGTTCCTGCTCATCAATAATAGGCCCACGTCCAATATTTATAACCACTCCTTCCTTCCCCAGAGCTGACAAGACTTGCTTATTGATCATGTGGTGGGTTTCAGCAGTTAATCCACAGCAAATAATGAGGATATCGCAGTTAGCTGCAAGTTCACAGACATTTGAATAGAAAGGGTATGAGACAGATGGTTTCTTCGTCCTTGAGTTGTATGATATGGAGCATCCAAAGGCATCTAGTCTTTTAGCAACTAATGAGCCAATGCTTCCCAATCCAACAATCCCAACTCGCTTACCTCCCAGCTGAAATTGGCAATCACCAAACATAAAACTTCAGTTTCAAAAGCAGTAATACACATCAGCACCTCATTCATAATATTAATCATAACCTTTACATCTTGTTTTCTCATAGTCAAGAAAAGAGGAAAAATAGAAAAACGAAAAAAAATATAGCAAAGATTTAAAAGCAAAAGGTAGCATCCATGAGATCCCAATCATAACTAGTACATTATGAATTCCAAAAGAGGATAATTGATTATGCATATATTTTCTCATCACAGTCCTGTTCGGCAAACAAAAATAGATAGATTGGATTCCCTTCCAATTTTTCAGGAAAGGGAAAGCCTTAAGTTTATGCCGAGCAGCAGAGGTAATCCCTCCCCACCGGACAATATCTACGTAAACTCTGAGAAAGCTTCAAAATGGATATTGACTCATCTGTGCATTTAGTTATATTTATATCACAGTACTTATCCAATAACCATCCATTACCATCTTTATATAATAAGGGAGTAAAACAAAAACAAGAAAGTAGAGAGTGGAGCAAGCAGAGTGACAGACCTTACTGCCGATGCCGAGAGAATAGCAGTCCCCTTCAGCAGCTTGACGAGGCCGAAGCCATTGTTTAACAAACCGATCAGAAGCAGAAATGTTCCTTAACAAATCAATAAGCAACCCCACGGCCAAATCAGCAACATCTTCGGAGAAAACGTTTCCAGTATTAGCTACAGTGATGCCGCGGCGTCGGCACTCGGCGATGTCGATGTGGTTGAGTCCGGCGCTCGTGGTCATCACCAATCGAACGGCCGGCATCAGCCGCAAGGTCTCGGCTGTCACCGGGGCGCCACCCGATGAGAGAATGGCTTCGACTGACTGTGCATGTGTTTTCAAGAATTGGTCAAGTGGGAGAGGAGATTCCCACGCCTTCAAGAACTTGAACTTGTTTGAGGAAAAGCATTCGTCTCCGAAGAGGTGAAAGTCCGGTGGCGGCTTAAACAGGAGTACTCTCGGGAGGTCTTGGGATTCTTTTTCTTTGCCATGCCCATGACATGCTTCCATCGTCGGTTCCACTCACTTGACTGGTCAACTTAATTAATTAAGAATTTTTTTTTTTTTTTTAAAAAAGGAAAAATCTTGTGATTTCTCAGACGCTTACTTTGCCCCTCCTTCATTGTGCTCCTCGAAACGGCTCCGTTTCAAACACTTGCTAGTTGCCAGAGAAAAAGAAATAGAAATGGTGTCTGTGTATAAATTAAAAAATAGAACCACCTTTATAATTTCTATTAGTAATCCCTAAAATTACGCACCGCACTTCCATTCATTTTGTTGAGGGGCAGCTCGAATTAAGTACTATTTATTAGAAAGAAATGGGGGGATACAGCACGATCAAAAGATTTAAAAATAAGTAGGTGACATGTAATTTTAGAGATAATAATAAAAAAAAATTATGCTGAGGAATTGCATATGCTACGTCTGTCCATCAACTACGAATCTTCAATTATAGTGTGTTTACTTGAGGGTTTATAGAATATGAATGGATGAATGAAAATGAAACTCATGTTTATTTAATAAAATGTAATTTGAAAATGGAAATAAAATGTGTGAATCCCACATAATTTAGGAATAAGATATGAGAATCTCATTTTTATGGAGGTTAGGAATGAAAATGAAATTCATGTTTACTTTTGTATCCCACTAATTTTTTTTTATATTTTTTGAATTACGCTCGTTCAAATCACAATTAATTTTATTATTTTAAATGTTATTATTACTATTATTGTTATTATTATTAAATTTTATTAACTTTATTATTTTTATTAATTTAACTATTATTAATTATTGTTATTATTTTCATTATTATTAATATTTATTATTTTAATTAATATCATTTTTTAAATAATATTTATACATGTATCTAGTTAATGAAAATTACATTATTTAATACTATGAGTATTTTAGTAAATTGATTATTATTCACATTCCTCAATTCTCATTTATTTTGCCAAGTAAATATATCAATGACATTGCAGCACATTCTCATTCCCATTTATTTTTGTCAAGTAAACGTTGAAATCTCATTCTCATTTCAACTTATTTCCATTCTCATTATATGAAGTAAACGCATTATTAGATTACTGCAGAAAGCAAGGGCCTATTTGAAAAGAAAGCTTCGGAGTTTCTCACCACGATAAGTGAAGCTGGCTTGGATTCGAGTGTGGAGACGGCAAGGAACAACATTGTCCAATGCGAATGGTTGTTTGGGAACATCAAGCTCTCATTTTGAAACACCTGTAAAGTTGAAGGGGCTAACATTTTAACTTCACGCATATTTATAATTTGAAGAGAATTTATCACGATAGTTGGCCTCGAATTCAATGGGGAGAGTACTTAAAAAAGATACTTTAAGTCTCAAATTAGTGTTTGATTAAGATTAAAGAAAGAAAAAAAATGGAGAATATGACTTTCTCTCTCTAGATATGAACAATACTTTTGTTGAAGGTCAAATACCTCTTCTTCCTTAAAAATAAGTCTCTATTTATAGATGATGAATGATGTAGATTTAGAGTTTTGCTTTGAACCCTAAAAAATGAATGGAGAATATTCCACCCTTATGTGTTTCCCTACTTGTTTGACTTTGGACGTGGTTTACTTAGACTAATGAATTGCGAAACTAATCCCCCCCTCCCCCTTCTTGCCATTTTTATAAACTCCAAGAAAGCTTTTTCCTTAGATGTTATTCCGCAAATAGTTTCGGTTCCAAAATAGCTTGAGTGCTATTTATCCCAGAATACCTTCTGATATCTAATAAGATGAACACGTGGCATAATTAGATGTCTTTTAAAATATGGCACCTATAGTAATGATCATATATTTATTTAGCAAGATAAAATAACCATTAATATTGCTAATCTTCTGTTCCACTTTTCATTGTTGCTATCCGCTGAACAGCAGTTCGACGCGGCTGCTGACGCCCACGCCACGGATGTACAGTTACCCAACTGAAAACCAATTGTCAGGGGTTCTAGTTCGGATCGAATCCTAAAAAATTCTCAGAACCAGAACCCCAAAATATCCACACCCTCTCTTACTGTGTACTTGAGCAAACAAGAGAGAGATTATACAGGTACCCATGAAACTTGGTTCCACTTTGCGTGATAATGGTTGGTTTTCGTTAATAATGTAGTGTCCATTTGACCCATAAAATACAGCACTAATGATAATTCATTTTGGATGTGGTGGGTCAGTGACAGCCATCAGCAGGACACTCTCACTCTGCTTCGTATTTCTGATACTAGTATGTAATTAATATGTGAGGTGTGTGCTTGTGCGAAGAAAGCATCGCCTTATAAAATAAATATACATCCTTTTGAGTTTGAGCCCTTCGAGCATAATTATAAATAAACCTTGATGCTTAAGACTACATCAGTTCTTCATGAAAAATATCCAATAACTGCCCAATGTTAAATAAAATGATCAATTTTTTACCTGTGACTTCCAGAGAATGACAGCAGGAGCAGAGCTTTACACAAAAATGCGGTCAATCAACTGCGGCAAACGGAGTAAGTAAGGGCTTATTTGAAAAGAAAGCTTCCAGATTGGCAACCGCAAGTTCACACACATCCTTAAAAGATTCAGGCGTAAAGACAGCACTATGTGGCGACAGCACAACATTATCAAGTGCAAAGAGCTGCTCAGGAACATCAGGCTCATTCTCAAACACGTCCAAACCAGCACCTCCAATCTCTCCTCGCAGCAAACACCCCACCATTTCTTTCTCATCAATAATAGCACCACGCCCTACATTAATAATAACTCCTTTCTTCCCCAGGGCCAACAAGACTTGCTTATTGATCAAGTGATGTGTTTGATCAGTCAATGCACAGCAAATGATGAGGACATCACTGTTAGCTGCAAGTTCACAGACATCCGGATAGAAAGGGTACGTAACAGAAGGCTTTTTATTCCTAGAGTTGTATGAAACGCAGCAGCCGAAAGCTTCAAGCCTTTTGGCAACTTCAGACCCAATGCTCCCCAGCCCAACAATCCCAACTCGTTTGCCACCCAACTAAAATTGCCAATAATCAACACAAACAAGCTCGATCAAAATCAGCACTTCCCCTTCATAGTTCAGACTAAATAAAACAAAAGATATACACATGACACCAGACCATGCAATGCTACACAATTTGCATAGAACTAAAGAAAAATTAATAATACTCCAAATCAAAACTGGAAAAAGAAAAAAAAAAAAAAGTACCTTAGACCCAAGCGGAAATTCAGCGTTGATAGGCCAAAGCCCTTGTCTGACAAAGCAATCGGCAGCAGAAAGTTTTCTCAGGACATCAATTAGCAAGCCCAGTGCGTAATCAGCCACGTCTTCAGAGAAAACGTTACCAGCATTGGCCAGAGCCACACCGCGGCGGCGGCACTCTACTACGTCAATATGGTTAAGGCCGGCGCTTGTGGCAACCACCAGCCGCACCTCTGGAAGCAGGCGGAGGATTTCGGCTGTAACCGGCGCACCTGCGCTGGAGAAGATGGCCTTCACTGAGTGCGCGTGTAGTGTCAAGAATTCGTGTAGAGGAAGCGCTGATTCGTATGCTTTCAAGTATTGGAATTTGTTTGAGGTAAAGAACTGTTCTCCTAACATAGCGAAGCCTGATGGTTTTCTTAAGAGTAGCACTTGTGGGAATTGGACTGCGAAGTGATGATGAGTCGCCATCGTCACGAAGCCTCCTTTTTTTTTTTTTTTGTTTTGGGGGTTGGTGGGGGGGGGGGGGCGCGGGGAAGGAAGGGGTAAACATAATTAATTAATATATTTCGTCCAACTGATTTACATCAGTCCCCGCCGGCAGGAATTTTAAAATATATACGGGGTAACATAATTAATTAATATATACGACATAGGTAGTTAAATTTTACGCATAACACATATTATAATATTTTTTATTTATTACATGACTAATATATTAGTTAAAGGCATTTCAAAATTTCTCCGGCTCACCGTCACGGCTCCATTAACCATTAATAAAAGTTATTTAATTTTAAAATAAAGAATAAGAAACCTATTCAGTTTTTAAAAAAAAAGATAAACAAAACATTGATAACCCCGCCGACGGGCATTTTCCAAGGTTCACACTTCACTCACAGTTCCTCACCCTCCTCTCTCTCTCTCTCTCTCGACTGATTTAAATCGGTTTCATTAACCACAATACTCTTGAAATTAACTCCAAAAATGAAGCGAAAATTACACTACAGTACCGCTTGGTAATTAAAATTGCAACTGTCGGTTAAGCCAACAAGTTCTTTACACCCAAGGATATTTAAATAATAAGCTGAAGCCCTAAATACAAAACTATAAAACACAAGACCATGGAACGGATGCTTAAGGCTGATCAATCTCTTTTCATTGCAATTACATCTCTAACAAGTGTGCTGCTTAAATCAACCAGGAACATAGGGTTCAAAGAGTTTCACACATGGATTTGGATCATGCTGCATGATTTCAGCAGCACGTTCAAACTCCTCCCTTAGAACTTTTATGCTGAACTTGTCCACAACTCGACCAAGGTCGTGAGTCACCTCAAAGGGATCCTCTATGCATATCAAATGACGGTCATTTCCAATCCTTCTTGTCCAGTCCTTTTCTTGTTTGCTAACACAACGGGAAACAATTGGTCAATTACAAGAAAGATATCTTGAGTGTCAATTTTTATAAAGTAAAAGTTCTTTAAGAAACCTCTGAAATCTTCTCAGCATAGCTGCCATTGTCATTTGCTAACAATATTCAGCAAACAGATTACTCACACATGCAACCATTATTCACCAAACTAACAACGAGCAAGCTGTGCCTAAACTAAATACAAGTACCAACTTCCCTGGTGAATTTTCTTATCAAAACAATGACACTGAGTGACATTTCAACGTTACCTAAATACCAATTCACTCCATTATATTTCAGATTCTAGAAATGCCGGTCACATCCTCAAGGGTAAACTTGTCAAGAGAAACCCATCTAATAACATTTCAAAAACCAAAATCCAAGTCATATAAGGTATGTAACCTACCTTATTGTACTTCCGGTGCGAACGGAAATAACGTTGCTGGCATAATCATGACCATAAGCCCAGTAATTGAAAAATGCCCACACAAGTCGACCAATACTTTCCTTGTTACGAGACCCAAATCCATGAAGTTTGTCAACTTGATCAAAGTAAGCACATTCAATATCATCCACAGTCACAGAGTATGTTTTCTCCATTCCCTGAATGAGATTTTACCAAGCATGAAATAAAACAAAAATGGAGTAAAGATACACTTTCAAATGCAAATATTTATGACAAAACGTCAAGCATGTCATGCACATCAACTCTTTGCCAAACTTTTCACTAATACAGAGCAAAATAAAATAACAAATGACAGCCAAAGAGCATGTAAATAATTTAAGGACATAATTATTATATAAACAATGCCACTATATACCGTATAAAAGCATCACTTTTTACAAGTATTATTGGCAGAAAATTCATTCACTTCACTCAAACAGTTTCTTCAAATCAAAATTTCTATATACGGGCTACATAATCTTTTGAGTAAATCAAAATAATCATTTTTTACCATTTGTCGCATCTTGCTGTTTCTATTGTCCCTTGACATTCCAGTGAGTTGAAACATATAATAATTATTTTGTGGATACACACACACACACACACACCTCTCTGTGTGTGCGTGCATGTGTGGGGGGGATAGGGTTGGCATGTAAATGAGACAACCAGATAACCACAATGTTCTCACACAAAGGACACATAAAGCACACCAAAGGAACTGCTTAAGTAGAAGTATGGGCCCCGCATCCAAATGTAGAAGCACAAAATGATATGCATTTCATGCTACAAAATTAAAGAAGCAAACAACTAATATATACCTGTAAGCATGGAAGAATAGCAGGCCTACGCTGCTGTAAGAAATGAATACACATCAAAACATACCTGAAAAGGAGATAAAAGTAAACATTACGATAAAGCAACATAAGCACAGAAACCCAAACATTTAGCATAGACATCTTAAACAAGGTGATTCTGTTGAAAAAAGGTAAGCCAAAATAGCCAGAATTATTGTCTGTAGCTTTTGCTGATTGTCTCAAGCAGGTCTCATGACAATCATCATTGGAATACGACCCACAGATAGTTATTTACTAAATTGGAAAATAAATATATAGCTCTAAAAGATAACTTACGCATAGCTAGATAGGGTTCCTTGATAAGTTACATTGACTCCTCTTGATTTAGCCCAATGTTTAACAATAAAAGCCAACTGCTGCAATCGCACATCTATTTGAGCATAATCCCGAAGAAGCTTTGTATTTACAACAGCCAAAAGATTGTTTATGCATATGTCACAAGAAATTCCAGTGACTGGATCCATAAGCTTTACTATGGGGACCCTTGCCCGTGTCAGTGCCTGTAAGAAACTTGAAAAAGTTTGCATCCATAGAAAGTAAACCAACAGCACAAACGACAATAAAAGACCATAACACGCCGTGCAAGTAAGATTTGTGCTTCACCTAGACCAATCCCATCATTCAGTTAAAATAATCAAACACCGCAGGATAAATTTGTTTCAAAGGAAAAAATATACCATGTACACTATATTTAAAAGAACTACTAAAGAAGGAATTACACATAATTAAAACCAAATGATGGAATAAAACTAAATTGATGAGCAATCAGAATTACATACAGTATCAAACAAATAGCAGGGGCATCCATTAATTGAAATATGCTTCTTTCAGGAACCAACATGTTACAAAAAAATATGCTTCATTATTGAAAATCAGAAGAGCAAACTTTCACCATTCACTTCCCATTTATCTGCAGCGTCTGGTTCATTTTTCATCGTACAAGTGAAAAATAATGAATACAATTACTTTTAAGTTCTCCAAAAACTTCAGAGAGACAAACTCATTGAACCTTGTTCATGGGGAACAACAAATCAAACTGACTCACCTGCACATTCTGGAGATTATCTGATTGCAAGATATCTGCCAACTTCAACAAGACCTCAGACTTGTTGATCTCTGAATCATTAATTGCAAGGCAAACATCAATGTCGCTCTTAGAAACACCAAATGAGTTAGCACATGATCCATACAGATACAACCGAGCATCAGGCCATTCTTTGCAAACTAACTTCTCCAATAATGTTAACAATTTCTTCTGCTTTGCCTTTTCTTCTTCTGCTGGTATTAGAGACTCATAAATTGCAAGAAAAGGAGCATTTAGTCTTCCTATGTCAGCACGACATTCAATCTGCCATTTTAAATTTCTCATCCTCTGGCTAAGTAGTCTTTTCCCTCTGTTATCTGATCTGATTTCCTGATAATAAAAAGCACAGGCAAATCACACAGTTTATCCACTAACCCACTAACAGTAAATGTTTTATCACTAAAGAATTCCAATCAAATCATGCAAATGTACGCTAATATAATGATTAGTTCATGGAAGCATATAATCACTACTACAGAAAAGAGATAACCTTATCACGTGAATTTCGATGTTTCTTGTCATTCCTCTCATGAGTATCATTCTTGAGTTCAGATTCATCGTCAGGCAATAAAGAATCCACGAGGTCTTCACCAAAATCATCCATATCATCGCCACCTTGACTATAACCCGGGCCATTCTCCCTCCTCTTATCGAGCCCCAAATGCCTTTCTCGGCCTTCTCTACGCAAATCCAACAAAGACTCTTCAATGTCCAAGGCTGATACTGAATGAAGATTACTTCCAGAAGGAGGACCAGGACGATCAAGCTGTCTAGTGAGACCTACACCATTACCACCTTCAACAGCAGAACTAGTAAATCTGTTAATCATATCAACATTATGCTCAAAGCCCCTTCTGCTATTACCACTGCCACCAACTCTTGCCTTGTTCGAAAAGCCAGGAGGCGGTGTTGAGCCATAATGCTGTTTGCCGAGTCTCAAATCATGTTCTCGAGAATTCTCCAGATTCCTGTGCAGAAATGAATTCGGATTCGAAATAGAACTTGCTCGGGGTTGGTCAAATTGACTGTTCCTATCCAAATTGTATTTCAAATTCTCTAAATGATTCAAATTCAACAAGCTGTCGGGTTGGACCTGGAAAGAACCAAACCGCAGATTCTGCTGCTGTTGGTGATTCGGTTGCTGAATAAGATTATGAATTGCAGCATAATTAGCGTTAGAAAACCCTAGTCTCCCGAAATCCTCGCACAAGAGTCGTTGTTGCTGATTTTCAGTAGAAGAAGAAGCCCAAGGGTTTTGAGGAAACCCTAGGAAATTGAGAGGGAGAGGAGTGCGGGGCCAGGTCGGAGGAAGATCACAGCCGTTGGATGGCCACTGTGGCTGGAAATTTATGGTGGGGCCTACAGCCGCAACAGCAGGATCGTTGGGCAGGGATGGTTGTTGCGGTGGAGTTTGATGTGGAGGAGCTTGGGGATGCTGCTGGGGCTTTTGGAGGAGAGATAGAAGAAATTCGCCGCCGTTACAGGCTGGCGTAAGCGGCGATTCACCGCCGCCGCCGCCGGTCATAGCAGTGAGGTTGTTTTTTACACTTACACTGAAGCGAGTAAATGGAGAAGAAGAAGAAGAAGAATGATGATGCGAGAAAGCATCTGAGTCTGACTGTGATTTGTTGTTTTTAGTTTTACGGAATTATTGTTACTCTATTAATTAAATAATTTACTTCCTCGGCAAGTATTAGATTTTTCGCTACTCGCATCTGATCTGAGAGTGGGTCCCGGTTATTTGATCGGCGGAAGATTCGTAGACCACGCTACAACGACTTGTCGTCCGTCTGTGTACGATTTGTCATGTGTTTGTGGATTTATGATTCTATTCTATTTCTCTCTTACTTATTCATCAATAATAATAATAATTAAAGAAAAAAAAATCAATAAACGCTTGAAGCCTGCCTGCCTGATGAATAAATACCGAAGAATCGCAATGCCAAATCCAAGTGGAAGGCACGGTCAACACACTTAAGTATTGTACATGTGGGCAAGTCAACGACAAACTTGACAACTTTCCATTAACAATATGATAAAATTGAGTCCATCAAATCAACAACACTATTGTTTATGCATCAAATTAAGTCCGTTATTTTATGTGTTGGCAAGTATGATTCCAAGACAGCTACGTTTGTATTGCGTTGCGTACTCCAGGCATTACTGATTAACATGCACACACGTACGCATCAATTGGATGTATATATTACACGTGTATTATCATATAATGGTAACAGCATGTATCCCATCAATTTATTTAAGGATGCGACGATGGGAACAAAAACAATGGTGAGGTCCAATTTCCATCATACTTAACTGAACACGTCTTTAAATCCAACGCAGGCATCAATGATCGCCAATTTTATGCTGTAGAGGAGCACCAGCATATAATTTGAATGTTCGTTTTACAGTTAAAGACAAAATATGCCGTGAAATTAAAGGTAGGCAAAGTTCAATCACTTCGCACGCCACGCCCGATCGAACCAACTATGTAATTAAGTAGTGATGATGAATGACATGCGAAGTCGCTTCCCACTAATTGGCCCTTTCATTATCATTTACAGTTTTTGAGTTAAAAAAACAAGTCAAGCTTTGTAAGTCTTCCTGTTTTTGTTTTGTTTTTTTTTTTTTTTTTGTTTTAATTTACTTACCTTGAACAAGCCTTTCTGCACTTCTCCAAAGATATATACAATTTTATGGCATTCTCCCATCTTTTCTTAGGTTAAAGTTAATATTGGTTGTCTATTTAAAGGAAATCCAGATCTAGCTTCTTGTGGTGCTATTTATAGAGGTCCTCATGAAACTTTTTTGAGCTACTTCGCAATGTCAATTGGGAATCAAACTTCCTTTTATGCTTAACTTTATACTATTATTTGTATTGTCGAATTTACTTACCATAAGGGTTGTCATTCGTTGTGGTTCGAATGTAATTCGATGACTACTTATTCTTACTTTAAAAGTGACATCTTTCTCTCCTTCTTGACAGTTTTACACTAGATAGTTTAATTGTCTAAATACGATAAAGTCTATGCAATTTTATTGTTCCCATATTTACCGAGAAGGCAATGGTGTTACTGACACTTTAGCCAACATTGGTTTGGGTTTCTCCGATTTCACATGGTGGAATTTTCCTGCTTTAGAATTTAAAAAGTTTATGCTTGATAATTCTTGGGGGATTCCTAAGTATCAATTTTCCTAATTCTATTATAGTTTAATATTGTTTTTATAAGATTTTGTATCTTTGTCTCTTTTAAATGAACTCTGTACCTTCTTTTTCATTTAATAATTTTTTACCTCTCTTAAGGTTTATTAAAAAAAAAAAAATCAGGCAATGCATTCACCTTGTGATAAGATGTTGATGCCATGCTTAGATGTTGCATGGAAGAATTAATGAATTAGCCAAATCTACTTCCCAAATTCTATTTGAAAGAGAGTATTTGTTATTTCCAAAAAGTTCCCAAATTCTCAACATTAATTGTCGCATTCTATAAGAAATTTTCTAGGATTTTATCTTACCTGCAATTCCGTGGCTCGATCAAGACACATCAAATTCCAACTCATGAATAAATGCTTAAACCAGCCCTTCAAACAGCCAGAAATATGATTGAAACTCCCAACATTTACCAAAACTTTCTACTGCTAAAAATTAAATTCATTGTATGCTGTGAATAAGTAAATAACAAATAAGAAGACCATCAATAGGATTATTGAGTTCCCATTTTCAAATTAACCATGGAAGGTTATTATATACGGCTGATTCATTATTAAGATTTTATTTTTGAAAAAAAAAAGTTTTGCGCCCATAGGATGGCCTCAACGGTCTATATTAATTGTCCAATAAAATTATATTTAGTGTTCCAAATTTTCTCTATATACGTTTACTATAATTTATGAATTTCTAAAATAAACAATTTGATAAGATTCTATCGAACAAGCATTACAAATAACATAATATCCTGATAATTTCACATTAGAGTTGCTCAATTTCTAAATGAACCTCAACAGAGAAAACTTCTCTAGTTATTTTTTTTATTTTTTTATTTTTTTTTTCGTCAAGTGTTATATATATATGAAGAGACGCATACATAAATTAAGGATGAAGCAGTGGGTTATATTATATATATAGCTGCTACAAACTCTATATAATTATTTCCTTACGAAGTTATCTTTTGCGCGTAAACCTTACTGAAGAACGCCTCGTAAGATCAAATTGTAACTAATTATTTCAAATCTATACGTAATTAAAAACCAAATTAATATGAGCGGATATAGCTCATCATCATGATCGACATTTCTGAAGATACTTGTCAAAAACTGAATTCAGTCCATCTCAGTTTTTGAAACACTCAATTTAATTAATTTTGAACGTTCATTAAATGAACGTGAATCAAGCCCTTGGAATAAACCAATTACCACATTCTAGCAACGGAACCCTACAAATTTGCTCAAACCTCAACAACTAATTATGCGTACGGCTCCAATGGACACTAATCCCGCACGCAGATCCTAGTGTTTAGGACTTTCAGTTAGGCCACTCTTTTTTTTAATCTTTTGAAAGTTATACACGGAAGCAAGCTTAATCTTTCATATATGTAATTTAAGTAACATGCATGCATAAGTAAAACCAAAAACTTACAATTAATGTCCACGTTCGATGCATACGCCCATTTGGGCGTTGTTGACGACGGAGACGGCACCTTCCGTCGTAACCGTGAGTTTCCGGGGGCCGAAACGAATCCGGAACCGGTTCCGGGGAACCCCACTGTCAGCAAAGACGTAACTCTAAACGCTAACAACAGGACAAAGCTGCGTATTTTCAGACCAGTGAAGCTGCCCTCGAACGACAACACAGTCGCTCGTCTTCCTATAATCCTTAAATTTCATGGTGGTGGCTTTGTTCTTTACTCAGGCCTTGATATCGTATGTCACCGTACCTGCACACGTTTGGCAAGTGAAATCCCCGCCATTGTTATTTCTGTCGACTATCGTCTTGCTCCCGAGCACAGGCTCCCCGCATGTTACGAAGACGCTGTTGAGGCAATCCTCTGGGTGAAGCAGCAAGCTTCGGACCCAGAAGGCGAAGAATGGATTACAAATTATGGTGATTTTACCAGATGTTACCTTTATGGCCGCGGTAATGGCGGTAATATTGTTTTTCATGCAGCGTTAAAAGCAATAGAGTTGTGTTTAGGGCCAGTGAAAATTGCTGGCTTGGTTTTTAACCAACCAATGTTTAGTGGAGTTCGTAGAACGGGAACTGAGATTAAATACGCAGCGGATCAATTATTGCCATTGCCTGTATTAGACGCGTTGTGGGAGCTGTCACTGCCAAAAGGGACAGATCGTGACCATCGATTTGCTAATATTTTTATCGATGGACCTCACAAGACTAAGCTTAAATCGTTGCCCCGGTGCTTGGTTATCGGGTTTGGTTTTGATCCGATGTTCGATCGGCAGCAAGACTTTGTTCAATTGCTGGCCCTGAACGGAGTACAAGTTGAAGCACAGTTTGATGATACCGGCTTTCATGCTGTGGATATAGTGGACAAGCGTCGAGGACTTGCCATTTTGAAAATTGTTAAGGATTTTATCATTTGAAATATAACAGCATATATTAAATAAGAACACGTGAATTTTGCACAAAATCTATGTTTAATTTCCACATCTGGAAGCTCTGATATATACAGTCGTTCTCAGATCCAAAAATTTCAGATTTTATAAAATTCAGATGAGATGACAACAATGTAATCATACTTTTACAATGTTGTTAAACAGCTTAATGATGTTGTGAAAGTCTGTTTTAACTGTTGTCAACATATCCTGAATTTTAAGTTTGAATTAAAATATTTTCCTATATATATGTAGATCTTTTTTCCCTCTTTGTAATCGACTTAATTTTCTTCCAATTATTTGTCAATTTCTATATATATATATATATATTCAATTCTCTAATTTTTTTTTTTAATAAGAATCTCTTATTAAGAAATTACTATACGTTAAGGCCATGTTTGATTTCAAGAAAAGAGAGGAGAGGAAAATAGTGGAATGGAGAGGAAGGGAGAAGAAATGAGTGAAAAAAAATAGTGAAATTAGATTTTATTGTTTGGTTTGATATAAAATTTTATAAGGAATTACAATTTTTTTTTAGACAAATTTATCATTTACCTTAAATATTAAACTATTTATATTAGTAATGAAATATAATTATATATATAATAATAATAATATGGCGGTTTGGACGACTTTCTGGCATTGTCCGACGGTGATCCGGCGGCTTTGCGGCGAAGTCCGGCAAAGGTCCGTTGACAGTTAATTTGTATTTTTATATTTTCATATTAAATAAATAAATGAATAAGTTTATTTATTTTGTTAAATTTCTTAAATAATTTATTAAATTTAATTAATATATAATTATTTATAATATTAAATCAATAAAATAAAATTATAAATAATAATTATTAATGGTATTAAACAAGTTAAAAAGTTGAAGAGTAATTTTGAAAATTTTAGTTTCCAACATAAAAAGGAATTTAAATTCTTCCTACTTGGTGTGGAATTTAAATTCTATATTATGATGGATATTAAATTTTAATGGACATTAAATTCCTATAGATTTTGTCAAATCAAACAATAAAAATAAAAATAAAATTTAAATTACTTTCCTCTCCTCCATTCTCTCCTCCCAACCAAACATCACCTAGATTCATGGTTTACAATATATATGGATCAATTGAATTCCATCGTATATATTAAAGTTAGTCGGATGATGATTATGCTTTTAGACTAATTTACTACCAGATATGGCAAACCATCACTATGTGTTATATGCATAGAAAATTAGTTATCTGTGACGACATTGTAATTTACTTTTTAGAGCACCATGACATGACTTTTGCGATCCACTTGTGTATTTTGGGTTCGTTTCAAATTGTCGGTGGAAAGTTCAAAAATGATTTTGAATAAATTTTTTTAATAATCACTTTTGACAAATTTATCTTATACTTGTAGCAGATTTTGAAAAGTATATAAGGGATAACTTTCTAAAAATTCAAAATATTTATCAATTTATATTATAGAATCAATTTATATATCTTCAGATATATTATAAAAATTCAAAATCTTTATTAATTAGGAAATAAAATTATTAATTTTAAATAGATTATTATTATTATTATGTTAAAAAAATAAAAATAAATTAATAATATAAAATTTTTAATTATCAATTATTATATATACATAATAAAAATATTTGATATACATATTTATAAATGCATAAATAAATTTTATTCAATATCATATCTAATGCAATCATTTATATTCTTACATCAATTTAATATTAAGATAGAGTAAATACATATAACTGTTTTTAAAATTCACAATATTTTTTAAAATTAATTTTACTAAATATTTTATTGATTTATTTTTTAAAATTTATTTTTTGAACAATATCAATTTTTGATAGAATGCGTGTGTCGGTAGAAACGATGATAAACTGTAAACACATGAATTCTATCAATTTTTTCTATTTAAGGTTCTAAACTCATGATAAAATTTCTCCAAATTCTTATCATTAACTTGATGAATTTTAGGACATAATTTGAGATGTATAATATTATCTTTAATTCCTAAAAGGAAAATGTAAATCTTGGATTGTTTATCTCTTTCGTCAATAAAATTCATAATCTTGTATTTCTCTTTATCGCGATTTTGCTAGATTATACGCCCTTAAGATTTTGGGTTTATAAGTTCACTCTCACTTCTTATTCATTTTTCAATTATACTTATTTATATTCTTACAATAATTTAATATTAATATAAATTAAATGCATATAACTACTTTTAAAACTCACAATATTTTTTAAAATTAATTTTACTAAATAATTTATTAGTTCTCTTCACAATTACATATCTTTATAATACATATAATAGTAATTATTTTAAAAATAACAGCATTATCACTTTCAATATTACCAAACTGGCCTTTATATTACTTCCTCTCCACTTTCACTAAACCGTTGTGTCAACATTGCCCTTTACGGATAATCTAATATGATGCCAAGTGATGTGACATAATAGACTATTACATATTTATTTTATTTTATTATTATTTTTGTTGCATTGGTATGGTTTGGTGGACTTTGTAGTGAGATATTTATAATTCTTCGAACATAAAAATATTGGGGCATCAATTTATTATTATTATTATTTGTTATTGTTTGATTATATCTAGGCAAAGGTAAATTTTGGTTACTTGCAAAATAACAAGTTTTTTTTTACTGTTTAAAATTATTTTAATTTAGAGAAATTCTTAATTATGTTTTAAAATTTTTATTAGTTAAGTAATAATTAACTATTTAAAATTTATTTTTTGAACTATGTCAAATTTTGATAAAATGCTAATGTCGGTAGAAACGATGATAAACTAGTGTAAAATTAGATTGATTTTGTAAACACGTGGATTCTATCAATTTTTTTCTATTTGGATTTCTAAACTCATGATAAAATTTCTCCAAATTCTTATCATTAACCTGATGAATTTTAGGGCATAATTTGAGGTGTATAATATTATCTTTAATTCTTAAAAGGAAAATGTAAACCTTCGATTCTTTATCACTTTCATCAATAAAATTAATAATCTTGTAATTCTCTTTATCGCGATTTTGCTAAATTATACGCCCTTAAGGTTTTGGGTTTATAAGTTCACTCTCACTTCTTATTCATTTTTCAATTAAACTCTTTTTTTTTATTTATTTTATTTAAAATGTGGCTACATTATTTTCAACACAATAAATCACCTTAATCCTCTCCTAATTTAACCTTTACTTGCATATCCGATATCCGCGCAATCATCTGTTATAATTTAATTTAACCCTAACCAATAAATCCATGACTGACCAAAGATTTTTACTCTTTACTAATGGCCAATTAATGATTACATTAATAATCTTTACCAAGTTAAAAAAAAAAAATCGATAATTTGTCAAATACTTAAAACTGCATATAAACAAATTAAATAACCATCTTGGAACACGATGGAGAGATAAGCAACCGACGGTTGTTTTGAAATAACTTGTCATTCACATCACAAACTTGGTTTATTTGAAGCTGCAGCTCGAGCATTATTATGTTCAGGCTGACGGGCACATACATCGTTAACGAATTCCTGGACAGCCTTGTACAGGGCTTCGGCTTTGGAAGGATCAAACAGCTCACATGCGTGGTAACCATCGTCAAACTGTGGCACCACGTGCACTCCGCGCGCCTCTAACATTTTTGATAACTCTTTTTGTCTGTCGATCAACGGGTCCCCCTCGCGTCCTCCCACAAAACTACTTGGCAGCCGTCCGATCTTATCGTTAGTTTCCACACTTGCGATCGGATTGCAATATTCATGATCGCGATCCGCACCCTTCGGCAACGACAGGTCCCACATGAGATCCGTTGCACTCAACGGACAGAGCTTGTCGTCGATCATTCTTTTCTCCGATTCAGTCCTCTGGACCCCACCGAAAAATGGCTGATTGAGCACGAGCCCTACGATCTTCACCGGCGAAAGATGATCAGCATCCAAGTCCAATGCACGTAACCCGGCATGGTAAGCGATGCCGCCGCCAGAGCTGGAGCCCATCAGAAAACACTTGGATAGATCGGCGTAATCTCTCAGCCACGGGTCACCAAGAGCCTGGTCGCGGACCCACTGGATGGATTCCATGGCGTCATCAAAGGCTGCAGGAAGGCGGTGTTCGGGGGCGAGACGGTAATCAACCGACAGGATTAAAGCGGGGATAAAAGCCGCCAGTTGGCAGCACGAGTTGTGAAAAATGAAAGCGTCAGCACTGAACAAAATGTAGCCGCCGCCATGGAAGTATATAATAAGAGGGAGCTTTGTGTTGGGGGGAATATCCTTGGGTTTAAATAAGCGAAGGAAAGTTTTGTTTTGGGGGTTGAGTGGGACATCTTTGGAGAGGGCGAGCTGGTCGGTTATCGATGCCGATGGCGGAACAGTGGGGAATTTGTTGTGTCTCGTGAGTGAGCCGTCCGAGTTGAGGGAGATTTTGAGTAACTCAAAAGGGTCTACGGAACATTGAATTTGTTCTTCTGCCATTGCCACCACTCTGTTACTTTTTATTTAGCACAATTGAAACCAAGTGTTCGACTTTTTATTTATACGGGAAGGGAAAGCTTAGGGCTTTTTTGTGGTCAAGAAAAGAAGGTGGAGCAATTAAAGGGCTATCCATTTTAGTTGGTTGGTGCGCCTTTTTTCATAACTATTAACAACATTACATAATAAATTGATTGTGGAGTATGAACGAAAGCCATAAATGAGCCAGTTTTTCTTGACTCTTCTCAGACAGGGAAGTAAGTGGTGGATATATCTTATGAATTTTATCGATCTAGAAGCATTTTAATAGTGGGGAGTTGCTGCTTTTTCTTGTCGGCATGGCATGGCCCCAGCTATACTTTATCTTTTCAAACGCCAATTATTTTATTATTGGGGCTTCTGTGACTTTACGCATTGCCTGCTGAATAGGATCTTGGGCAAATAATTTTGGATCGACCAGCTCAGACGGCCCTCCTAGACCATCGATCTTGTGCGACTTATGAGCTTCATAAGAAATATTATATGGGCCTTCAGTATGATGGTAGCCAAACATAGGCCCAATATAGCATGAGCCTGCTGCCACTTTTATTTATTTTTATTTTATTAAAAAAGGAAGAATATCAGTCTCTAGTCTCGACCCTCAACTCAGCAATTTACAACTTCACAAGTGCAATTACAAAATGATTCTCATGATCTACCAGATTTATTGCATACCTGTGTTGTCACTATTTTGCAGAATCACATTCATTTTTTATTCTAAAGAATCGAATTAATTAAATTAAAAAAAGAATAAGCATCAGAACATTCCAAGTCGAAGCAATAGCAATTCATGATCTCTTATTCTCTTTGCATATAAAGAGAACCGAACTCATTCTGCATCAGAATCCCCCCACCATTTCCAACAGAAAAAATGATGAAAGAGCCCTCAGACCCTGTGTATCGTTGTTTTTGTCGCCGTTCTGTCAAATTCTTCTATCCAAATATCAGTGATCTTCCCAAAATTACAGTATCCAATTAAAAAAAATGGGGATTTTTATTTATTTTTTACTTTTTTTTTTTTTTTTTATCTTAACGACTATCCTTCCCCCGCACAGACTAAGAGATTAAAGAAAAACAAAGTTGAAACATTGAAGCTATATCCTATGAATACCACTTTTGGAAATGGTTAATATCAGCATTCTCAAAAAACAATATGCTGCGAAGCTTGTACATGATAAGTTGGTAACAAAATTTTACAGCTGCAAAGACATGAATTTGAGGGTTCTGACAGTAGAAAAGATTTCTTAATTATCAAGAGTTAAGCGTCCAAAACTCATCGAATCAGTGATCTTTACATGGGCTTGAATGATATAAAGTACTAGACAAGGAGTAATGGTAGGGCTTGTTAACGGCAAGTGTTTGTTAGGGTTGTCGTCTCATTGCGGAGAAAAATTATTAAAGGTAAAAGGTATATCCGAAAAATTATTATAGGTAAAAGGTATATCCACCATTAAGTTCGTTTCATTAGCACATCTCGTAACAGGCTCAGTTAATTAACCTTGTGCTAAATTTGTTACGGTAATTTGAGACATTTTAGAGCCAACGGCTGAATAAGCTTGCATTCTGGGTTTCCTGCATGGCTAAATATAATAAACAGTTTTAATGGAACTGTATAATCATTTATGAAAAGAAAAGGCAGGGGCCAAGAATGGCTTCCTTCTGTTGAATCCCTTGCTTGCGCCCAAAAACAACTAACTTGTGAAAGCTAGCAATCAGTAAGAAAGCGGACACATCTTCTGACTTATGGGGCCAATAAGTCCAAAAGTCATAAAAAGGAAAGTTCTCCTTCATGTCCCAGGACAATACACAAATCTATCAATGAAGCCTTAAGACCACTGGCTGGTGGCACTCACCATTCACCATCTGGAAAGATAAAGCAATATCTAAACATTCATCTTTATATTTACCGTTAAACCTGGGATTCCTAAAATTCAACAATTTGTACAGCAAAAGCCAAGTGGGGTTGTACACTAAAAAATCAATAGTTGTTGCATAAAGTTAACTGTGAAACAATATTGTAGGCCCGAAGGAACATATAAACAATCAAAGTGCAAAGAGACCCTGAATTCATGATACAGATTTTTCTTTTTTTTTTTCTTTTTTTAACTTTTCTTTGTTTTTGCATCAATTTGTACACAACATAATAATTAGAAATGACCTACAACAAGAAGTACACACACTCACTCTACAGTCAATGATATAATTAAAATGGTACCAGAAAATCCGATGAGCTCACCGCGCTTTCTTCTGGGATTTAAACGGAAAATTGCTCGGCGGTGATGGTGAAAATTCAAACGGCAAATGAGGTGGCTCAGCCTCACCAGTAAGCATCTCAACAATATCTTTCATTGTAAGTCGCTTGCTTGGCGATCTTTGTAAACAGAGGAGTGCAATGGTAATGCAAAGCAATGCTTGATCCTTATCCAAGGAATGAATAGAAGGGTCTACAAGATCCAAAAGCTTCCCATTATAAGCTAATTGCCTAGCCCAAGAAATCAAATTAGCCCTTTCAAACTCAGACATTGGAGATGCTGTTACTTGTAAAGGCCTGCGCCCTGAAATCAGAACCAAAATAAGTACACCAAAGCTATAAACATCACATTTCTCCGATAGCAGCCCACCGCCACCATATTCAGGGGCGATGTAACAAACTGTTCCTCTCATACTCGGCGTGCTGCTAATGCCACCGCTCTTGGGTATATCTCCACTGGCCCAATCTTGGCTACTTCTTCTTCCAGTTCTTAATTCACCACTAAAACCATCAAGCCACCAATCAATGCTACCTCTGCTAGTCTTATTCTTCCTCTTCTTTCTCTCTTGCACAACAACTTCCTCATCTTTTTGCCACCACATTTCTCCAACATTACTAGAATTCAATCCTCTTTTCTTCTTCTTTTTCGTTAACTCTTCGCAAAACTCTTCCTTCCACCATTCTCTAGGCTTCCTATTCTTTTCCTTCTTCCTAATTCTGTCCTTCTTCATCTCAAGTTTGGAGCTAGAACCATTATTCTCGGTCGAACTTGGGGATGCAACCCATTCGTTTTTGGGCCTTTCTTTCTTGATCTCACTCCCAATCCATTCCATAACATAATCTTTTACTCTCCCTGACTCTGACCCTGCTCCGTTGTCCTGCTTCCACCACCAATCCCGCCTCGAACCACCCTTTTTACAATTTCCGTTCAAATCTTTCCCACTCTCAACACTAATCTTATCAAAACAACCTTCCGCTGCACTCCCTTTATCAACGCCAACTTCCGGCGACAAAGTTACTGTATCAGTCTCAGGAGATACCTCAGCATCAAAAACTCTCACTACACAACTCTCCGGCGACCGATCAACACCGTTGCCGCCGCCAGCACTCTCTTCATAGGCAGTCACCACACTCTCAGTCTCCTCCAAGATCGACCCGTTATCCTCGTTAACATCTCTCTTCTTCACACACTCACCTTCAATCATCAGATCCTCAGTTTTCAACCGAGCAAGACCAAAATCTCCAATCTTTGCTTTAAAATCGCCGTCTAATAAAATATTGCTCGGCTTAATATCGCCGTGAATCACCGGCGGTTCACAAGAATGATGGAGATACTCGAGACCCTTGGCGATATCAATAGCAATTTCGAATCTTTTATTCCACTCCATTAGTTCTTCACATTTTCGATCCAGTAACGCGTCTTGTAAGCTCCGGTTCTCCATCAGCTCGTAAATTAAAACGAGTCTGCGACCTCGCCGATCGGAAGCGAAACCTAAGAGGGAAACAATGTGAGGACAGTCTAATGACGAGGCCAGCGAGAGCTCGTTGTGGAACTCGCGCTCGCCTTGGAGGGAACCGGAAGAGTCGAGTATTTTCACGGCGAGTGGTTGCGACGACGACGGAACTACGGCTTTGTAGACGGAGCCGAAGCCGCCGTGGCCGAGCCGGTTTGAAGGAGAAAACGACGCGGTTGCTCGACGTATAAGGTTATAAGAGAACCGTCGGCAGTGGTTGTGGTTTGGAGACTTTAAGTCCGAGGGAGCCGTACGGTTCCTGTAGAGTTTCCGGTAGGTGAAAATGGTGATGATGATAAGGATGAAACAGGTTAGAACAAGGGTTCCGGCGAGTATCGCGGGAAGAAAGTGAGCCTGATGGTTGTGGCGGCGGTGATGGATGACTGGTGGCGCCATCATCGACGGCATTGGCAAGGGCGGCGGCAGCGAAACTGAGAATACTGAGCGTGATGGCATTGCTGTAGATAGTTTGGAAAAGAGAGGGGTGTTTGAAATACAATATTAGCAGGTCATGGGTAATGGCCAGTTGAAGAAGAATTGAGAGTGGGGGATTTTAGTCACTGTCTCTCACAGTTAGGGGTCACAGCTAGCTCTGTTTGAGTTCTCTGTTGGTGCGTGTTTTCTTGTTTTTGTACATAAGTGGGCCCAATATGTGGTGGTTTCCTTTTCTATTTATTAGGATAAGACAATTGTTGTGTGACGTGGAACTTTTAGAGATGGATGCTGAGGAAGCCATTAGTTTGACTTTTTTGCATAAGTGGCGATAATTAATTAGTCCGTTGCTTTTCTACAGTAACTGTCATGTGAGTAGCTTTAGTTGTCATTTACTCAGGACCGATCGATCTTAAAGGTCATCGCGCGCGCGTGTATTAGAGCAGCATGAGCCACGCACCTCCTTCATGCTCGTGATAAATGGTGGAGAGTGATCGGTATCATAGACTCCAAGCGGTCTATTGTAGAGCTGGCCATTTGAATGTGGCTTTCCAACTTCTACGAGTTTTTACCTGGAGCAGAGTCCCAACGCGCTGATTAAATCGCGTGGACCCGGTTTCCTTTTGTTTTTTTTTTTCTGTTTGTCTATTTCACTTGCGGTAACTGAATACTGTTGATTTTGTAGCTACGCATAATTAACGTAAGCTCGTTTGTTGTGCTTGCGGCGACTTTTTCTGCGGCATTTTTCTATTTTGTGAAAGACCATTATACCCAGATGATCTTAGAGATCGACTTATCGTCAAATAGGGTGGTTTGGTAAATTGATGGGAACTCATTGACTTTGTAATCGTAAGTGGCTTCGTAAAAGGAATCTGAGGGGAACTTACGAGGGGAAAGGGGTTAAAGAATAAAACAAGAGCGAGACTGAGATCATGTGAGTCCTACTTTGGCTATTATGAATGACTGCATCACTTCTAAAAAGTAAATACCCATATATATATATATATATATATATATGGAATGACTACATCAAAGTCTTACAGCCCACGCCTGTCGGGAGAGCTGACCCGTGAGTGATATTTCCTAGACTGGGTACGCGATGATAATCTTAAAGAATGTGCTTAATGCCATTAATTAATTCAAGTCTTACTCCTAAACCCAAAAGATTACTCATAACTATGATAAAATAAGAAATGCTATTAATTAATTCAAGAGTTACTCCAAAGGACAAAGAAAATATTTGTGAACTGCCTTTTTTGTCTAGTGGTAGGTTGTTTCCCCTCACATTTTAAGTTTTCATCTAAGAATAGAAATTTTAATTTTTTCTTTTAATTAAAAATAATTGAATAAAAGTAATATTCTCTCTCAAAAGACTTGAGTGAAATAAATATTCTTTAAATATTTAGTGAGAATAATAAATATAAACAGTAGCTTATAGATTTCTAATGTTGACTAATTACAGTGATTATCTAATTATAAATATAAGTAATATCAGTAATAAAAAGATCCTGGACCCAAAAGATTACTCGTAACTATATAATGAAAATTATATTATTCTTTTCCAAAGATTGGCTACGATACGACCTTCGTGTTGCACCACGTGTCACAGATAAAGTTCTGATATTTTATGTTCACGGGATCAAACTACGTGAGATCATCGCCGACAGAAAGTAGCTTACTCTCCATTGGATGGGGTCTTGTTTGTGGTGTTTTAATTTGTATACAGTAGATGGATCTGAGAAATGACAGGTTGTTCGTTCCCTGTTCAAGATTCTAACTCACGAGAGCGACTATTGGCTTTGACCAGAGGGAGCAGGAGAATTGGCAAGCGAGCTACGAGCGATTATACTAAGTTGACGGATTTCAATTAATCCACGTAGATATGAAATAAAAATAAAACCAAACCACCTTCTTTACGAATTTAGAACTTGAAAAACTGAACTTCCTTTTTGTACAATGTTAAATGTTTGATGGTCTATAACAACATATTCAGATCCATGTATACGGGGACCCGAACGGAGAGGACAAGGTAAATGAAGTTCGGATGATAATCAATTTCCAAACAGCAGAAGACTCGCACTGTAGAAACTACTAGAGATATACGAGGGTTAAAATGAAATCTCTCAACCTAAAATTTAAAGTACAAACAGTGGGCCAAATTTCACGTTTTTGAGAAGTGGCACCGGAGTAGGCTTTGTACCACTATTTTCTTGGACAATATTCACTGCACTGGCTTAGCTCCACCGTTTTCTTGGACGCTATTGACAGGAGTTGTCGTGCCGCTCCTTTTGCTGGAATGCCCAGTGATGGTTCGGCCCATAAACTTTCCAGCCTTGCTCAAGCCACTGCCGACAGCTCCAAAGCCACTCCCAACAAGTCCAACCCCAGTACCAACACCGGCGGTCACAAGCCCAGCACCGGCACCAATACCAGTACCCACCATTCCAACACCAGAGCCCACCAGGGATGCTGCTCCATCTATTGCATCCATTGTGCTTCCTATAACTCCTGCTTCCTTCAGTTTCTTCCTTTCTTCTAGGAACCTCTTCTCTTCCTCTAGAGCAGACAACTGCTCCTCCTTGTTAAATTCATGATATAGTACCTGAAGTATATATATAAACCAGATAACTCCAGGGTAAAAATAACCAATAAAATACGCTAATACAGAGTAGAGAGAAACAAGAAAAATTCCACCAGATAGCACCCTGAAAAAGGATTTCACTTTTCAGAAAACAATCTAAAGCTCTGAAGTGAAGATACCACCACAACTCAAACCTCAGAAGTCCACCTTGTTGTGGGAGACAACTACTAATGGGCAATCGCAAGTCCATCTCTCTAAGAAAGGCCGACACATTTGGCATCATTTAGAAAATTCATTATGCAATCCTTCCTCACATAAAAAAGTTACAAACAAGACAGCAAACAAGTTCTTATAAAGAATAAAGGATTCATAACACACATACAAGAGAAGAAGTCTATTAGCAAAGAGGATTCTCATGAACTGAAAAGCAACAGCATGAAGTAAACCAATATCTAGTTACCAGCATAATGAACGATATAGTATTTACATTGGTATCTAAAACAACCTACTTAAAGAGATTAAAGCTATGTTTAGAAGCACCTACCTTTACAGTAATGCTTCCTCTGTCCTTCTTATCTTTTATTTTCAGCATATCAAGTGACGGTAGGAGTCTCAATTCAGCCTCTTTTGGAGTATCTGCTTCGAGATCAATCAAGGGCAGTTTCACTATTCCCAATCTCTTATCTTGCCCAATGTCCTTATCAAAAACCTATTTCAGGAGTAAAGAAACATCATTTGCAGCAAGGGAAACCAACTTTATAGCACTTTTACTCTGCAAGAGTTAATATTACATAAAAAAATATAAAGACTCCCGTACCGATGCTAGAGCCACAAACTCATTGTACAACCTGTATCATACAAACTGGTGTGGCATAAGTAGTATTGATTGGATGAAAACACAAAAGAATGAAAATAAATCACGTGGGCCATGTGTTTTCATCCAACCAATATTGTTATGCCACATCAATTGAAGTTTGTGGCTTTAGAATTACTGAAAAGGAAAAAAAAATGATGGATACACACAATGTGTTCAACAAATGGAAAATTTAAGCTCATGCAGATGGAGTTCAGTAGCACAAAAGAATTCAACCCTAGGTAGATGGGCTATGTTGAAGTTAAAATTGCGTAGCTCTATTTGAAACATGTTCAATTATCACAACTCCCAAATTTTTATACGTATATAATGCAACATGTAGAGGCCACACAACAGGTCTTACGGTTCAGTCATAGTATTAACAAGCTCTAGCATTATGGACGAACCATCTCAAATCTTCATGACAATTAAAGTATTTGCCCACCAGAAATATAGATGCAAATTCGTAGATATTTATAAATGTATATTAGATGCATATTGGACAAAGCGGCACCATATTCAGAATTTAAAATGGGCACCCACTGAGCAGGGAAAAACAGCAAGAAAATATAAACCTCAAAGATAAGTGACTGAGTCTCTTTGTCTTCTGCAATCAACTCAAATGTTTGATTCCAAACAGGATTCAGGTTGTTGTCTACGACATTCGTTTTAACCTTGAATAGCGGCTTGATATGCACAACAGCATATGGATCAGATTTCCCAATCATTTCCATGTTCTTCAAATTATTCGCTTTCACTATGGTCACTGCAACCTTCCCCTGAGGTTTAAGCTCTAATTCACTGGATAACAAAAGGAATGTTGTATCAGACTATTTTTCAGAAAAAGAAAACTACTTAACATCCCTATAATAATACACCAAACATCATGAATATAAATTAAATTAACTACATTGAGGATTTACCATATGCCAAACAACTCAAAACATTAAGAGGAAGAATGATTATTTTTTCCTATTTATATCAGGTTAGCCGAAAATAGATCCTCCGAGGTCCAAGCATCAATATGTGAACCAAACACCAGAAAATTAAGGCATAATGCAGGCATAAATATGTGAACCAACTCAAAATTCAGAAACTTTTGCCATATTCCAATATTATGTGTGACCAGCAAAAAGTGAGAACAAAAATAGCCGATAACAAATTACCTAGTATCCACAGGTATACCGCCAATCGGAACAACAATTCTATGAGGCCACTGAAGCATGTCTGTGATGATTGAATCCACAGTATCCTAACAATTGTGACAAAAGCAGAATCACGAATCTGAGTTAAAAAAAGAAAAGTAAAGGAAATATTAAAAATAAAATCAGAAAAATTACAAAGAATATAACTTACATCGATCATATCTGCAATTCCAGGAATGGCTGTCAAGCTTCCACCAACAGCCTTCAGTGTATAGTCAATTCTTGGCTTTGGCTGATTGAATGTACATGAGAATTAGTCAATTCAGAATATGTATGGAACTTTTCTAATACACCCATTAATTCATATAATTCAGTTCTGTTGTGGATATTGGCTTCTTTGAAAATACAAATACATCAAATACAAAATTTCGTTTCCAAACTTCCCTTTACATTTTAAACAAATTCAAAAGCTTGTCCTTAAAACAAAGGGACATCTGATAAATTGTGGAAACAGTCACTAACATTCAAAATACTAACAAGACCATCAACAATATATGAACTTTTTCTGGGACCAGTTATAGTCCAAAGCTAAGATTCGTACAATTGTTGAAGAATCAGAGGCATTTGAATATATTAACACATCTTACTACAGTTGTTTTAAATGTACCTCAGAAAGTAGAGCAACAACAACAGCAGAAATGCAGGGTATCTCTTCAGCAAGTTGGAAGATAACACGTATAACAGTAAAAACTTGAAGATCTTTCAACTGTAGGATAAGGCACCATGGCAACATCCAAATTAATAACCTCTTGAATGGTATGACTCCAAATACAAAGGAAGGAAAAAAAAACATGATATGACATGAGATAGTCTTCTGTAAAATCAAACACCTACTTGGATGGGTATTGAAGCAACCATTGCAGCTTCAACACCTAAAATAATGCTTGGATCACCACCCCACCGAAAATCAATATCCATTGTAATTTGACCTTGCTTAAGACTCTGAACACGGATGCCTGCATAATAAGAAATTATCCAAGCATAAGTGCTTAAGAAGGAACTGACAAGAAAATAAGAAGAGTGGAAACACAACCAGATGACAAAAATATTTCCATGGGTGAAGTATACCTTCAATCTTGGGTGCCACATTGCCAAGGGACAATTTGCTAAACTTTAAAGAAGTAATACCCGGAGGTCGGTATTCTTCCAGTAATGGTTCAACAGATTCTTTTATCACCAATTCTGCTGCCTGAAAACAAACACAGACAACGAGGTTGAATTTAACATTTCAGAGATTGAAACAAATTTGCATAAGGCAAATCTATTTGCTTTATTCTAATCTCTATTTCTCTCTTTGTTTTCGGTTTCCCTCCTCATTTCAGTTTCGGCATCTTTTCACTAATAAAATTTTCATTTCTCACAAGAAATACCTTTTTTGTCGAACAACTAAATAGAACCTGCCAACGCAAACACATAAAATCTACCAACTACAGCACAATATTTTTCCCTACCTCCTGTATAACAGTAGAAAAGACAATTTGTTTTAACACCTACAATAAACATGAACATTCAGGTGTTATTATATCATTCATAGAATGGTATCCTGTGATGTAGGTCCTCCTCATTTTCCTAGCCTTCTTTTGCATAATTTCTCTCATCTTACAATAGTAAAATTCTTACACTTCATTATTGAAAATTAAGGGCTCCAGGGTACACCAAGTTTGAGGAAGTCGAAAATTTATGAAATAGTCACGAGTCATAACATGCTGACCGGTACAAAAGAGGCTATAAGAATAGCTGAAAGAAGTAAGCATCTTATTGTACATTTAAATTTTGAGAAAAACCAGAGGCTTACATCTGCAACAAATGGCCATAATTTACTCAATTCCTTGTTCAGCCATTTCACCTGAAAGAGCCCACAAGTAAGGTGCTATGAGCTACACTTGACACTAAAGCAAATTCTAACAATCAAAATAATTCCAAAAAAAGAGAAAAAGGCATACTTTCATGAAACATGAAACAGAAAGCAACATAAATAAATAAGAATTAGAGCTTAGATACAATTTTTATTAATTAGTTGTGATGCAAATTGAATTGTCTTAGATACAATTTTTATAAATTCATTGTGATGCAAATTGAATTGTTCACGAATCTAATAAATCTTTAGGTCATATACCATTTCTTAACATTGACAAAAACATTAGCAAACTAGCAAAGTGACCTTTTGGAAACAATAGTCATAGTGTCATACAACTGAAGATTATTGCATAATATTGGAAAAAAGGATTCTATGTAGCGCAAAGAAAGAAAGGTTAACATAAGAACCATACAGGACAAACCAAAAGATAAAACATCAATTGATCAACTGAAATTTCACCAACCTGTTCATAAACAGGGAATGATATCCATATAGGAAAATTGTCGCCACAGATTTTCTTCAAATCATCTCTGTTAAGGGACCCAAGAATTTTGATATCAGCTGCCTGTATGAAGAATAAATACAATGAATTATGGTCATACAAACACACATCTAGATGGTTCAAAACTTTCAATACAGCAATAACCAGACATAGAACTTAAGGCAAAACGCAGCCACAAAAATTAAAGATACAGTGATGGTGGCAATTTCTACTATTACAATTTTGATTCAAAAGAGGTTCAGTTGATAAATCTTCCCGAATGTTCAAATTTTCAGACACATTCAATCAATCGAACAAGCAAGAAAAAATACAGAAACTAATTGAGTGAAATTTTCCAAACAAAAATTAACAAATAAAACCGACTGGTTTCGCTAAAATATCGAAAAAAAAAAAACAGAAGTACTTTTGCAATTCTTTTGGTGCTTCGGTATCTCATCATGTGCCGCCAGCCAGCCATCAATGCGATCCCGAAGATCATTCCCATGAAAACACCAGAAATTAACCCCATTTTCCTGAAATCCGAACAGAGTTACGCTTTATTTTAGCAAAGAAAATCCATAGAAGTCAAAACCTAGAAAATATCGAACAAATATCAAATAATTTTACATCTTAGAGACCTGAAAGAGAGACCGAGAGAGACTTACAGTGCGAAATTGGAGAGACTCAGGCCACAAGAAATTGTAATATGTATTTTGCGGATCAGAAAAAGACGACTTTCTGAAAAATAAATAAAATAAAAATAATTAATAAATAAACGAAACGTCGATCCCAGCGGGCACACTTTATAACTTTGCCTCCATCTTCTCTCTCTCACTAAACGTTAATCCGTTGATATTTTCGTTTCGGTTTCTCGCTCCAAATTTATGTCATGTCTTCATCCAGACACTGGGAGTTGGCATTCGCTCCACGAGATTGGTAAGAAAGCAATGAGAAAGATAAAAGCGGGCATTGAATCTGAAGTTGGGAATGTGATGCTCAGTGCTTGTGTAGAGGTCCAATCAAATACAGAAAGAAACTCCCCCCGCCACACGTCTGTCGACATTGAATTTCACGCAAGCATTAATTACTTAGTTAGTTGCACGTCTGTCGGTTACTGACCTGTTAGAAATATCTCTTTCCTAAAAAAAATTGGGAATTTTGTACTTGTGCCCCCGTACTTTCTCATTTTCTTGTTTTTGTTTTTGTTTTTGTTTTTTTTTCCTTTCCTCTTTTTACCTTCTTTAGTCTGGGATCTGCAATTCTGCAATCGTCTGAATAATGTTGTTATGCACTATAACTAAATTTTGTTTGCCTTTCCGCTTCACCGAAAGGCATGCTCATATAGTTTAGGTTGATAACATCCGTCATTATTGCACCAAATTTCTCTTTTTTTTTTCTTTTTTTTTAAATTTCACTTTGTATGTACATAAATTTTTTATCATCTGTTGGTTCGTGATTATCAGACTAACGTAACTGAAAGGGATCGCCTTGGTTTTTCCGCTATGCTGTTTGCTGGAAACACTATTCCTTTACGTCCGTTATGCTAAATTCTTATATTACTTCCTTCAAACTATCGTTCTTGCAACGGCATGATGGTCTTTTGTAATAAGACGTCAGATTCACGCCACGCAATAGGAAACCATGAAGCGAGAAAATCGAAGAGCATTAAAGACAAATGATAAGGATGTGCAATAAAATCCCGTAAAAAGGCATATCCATATCACGTGTTAATAATTAGTTATTGATTTTACATGTCGGGGACTATCAACAAAGAAAGAAAATGAATGGCTACAATCATTTTTCTCACTTAACATTTTTGTTTGAAAATCCAAATTGAGAAACAGTGAAAATATAAAAAAATAACAGTGCCAAAGAATATTCTCAATGCCTCCTATCCGTGGTAAAGCTCACTCTATTACTGCACCCAAACACATCCAAACCAAAACAAATGTAAATAAAAAGTCAAACATACCCTTCCACTACACGACAAGAAATAAAAAACCAAAATACCGCTCCTATCCCCGACTTCGCACCGTCCCTCTAGAAGGCTAGAAGAAGACTGGTAACGCCAATGAGCAGCGGAGACAATAGAAAGCGCATGTTAGCAACACTCCTAAGCGCACTATTATCTATCTCCGGCGATCCACCGTTGATATTAACCGGCGTCATCTGAGAAGTTTCGGGACCGGGCGGCTCGATGTAAGGAGGCGGAGGCGGCTGGTTGAGGCTAGGAGGCAAGCCGAGGCCGCGATTGACGGAGATCTCAAAAGCCACGCCACGCTGGCACTGCAAGCCATCTTCAGCGTCCGAGAAGAAGTAGTTAGTACCCGTCGTAGTCAACGGGACAGCAATAGTCACATTTTGACCAAACTCATTGCCGCCACCGTTGTAGTGGAAGGTATCATCGTCCGATGCGTCATCGGTTGTACAGCTGCTAAATGTAGTCTCATTGTAGGTTTGGATCACCGTCTGGTTAGTGTTCGTGTTGAAAACTGTTTGGATCGTGAGAAAATTGTGAAAAAAAAAAAGGAGAAAGAGGTAAAAGGAAAAAGAAAGTCATTTGAAATGAACTTACTGAGAAAAAGAAACTTACTGAGGTAGTCTCCAAGGTTGTAGGTTTGGTTAGCAGCCCAAGAGGAGTAGTTAGTGGCAGAGATGTTATTTATGGCGTCGAAGGACCAGCCGGCGGGGCCACCGACAGTGTGATTGGTGTACGCCGTTGCAGGGGTATCTGACGCTACGACGGTGATCAGGAGCGCGATCACCGTTAGATTTAGTAATATGGTCTTCATAGTTCATGTGCTGTCAGCGGTTTGATCTGATGACTTGCGAAGTGGGGCTTTCCGCTTTTGCGTCTTTAAAAGGAGATTGAAACTTAAAATATTCGTACAAGCGGTGTACCTAGTCCTCCTGGTTTTGGGCCACGTCGGTGTGGGGTCCAGGGTACATGTTCATACTTGAGTCAGATTTCAAACCGGAGCTTGTCTTAGGCGCTCTTTTATTCTAGTTTATATTAGTTACTCGTTCTATACTTTTGAATTTCTTAATTCGTGATTAGAGCTTGATGAAAAATTTTGATTGGTTATCAAATGTTAATCAAACGGGAAATATTGAACCCCCCCACCTCCCCCCCCACACACAAATGAAACAAAAAAGAAACCTTTTCACTGAAGCTGCATTGTTCTATAAGTTTGATATTCTCTTACCCCAAGTTCACCACCAGTGTGTATACTATAAAGCCTTCTAAAACCTTTTGAATTGATTTTGTGCTTATTTGTTGGTTGATACAGTTGACAGTGGGGTATAAGATGGGATCGATTCGTTAGGTAATAAGGTACTTTTTTGTCCCTGCTGTGTATCGATGTTTTATGAATTTATTTATTTATCACTCGTTTTTAATTTGCAAGGCAAAATGGGCTTCCTATTTCACCTCTTCTAGTTAATCAGCTGAATAATTTGAGGCCAAAAAATAAATAAATAAATAAAATGGTGTATCGTTGCTAACTAGCTAGAGACTTATAAAGTGGTGGCTTTCTCAGTTTCTCTGAGCGTTTTGATTGTATGGGGCAGAGTCGAAAGAATCTGACATGTGAATTGCAGTCAGCAGATATCATATGCTGAGCGCAATATAACTGCTCTTATTAGCATTCTTTGTTCCCAGAAGTTAACAAGAGAATTTAAGGGGTGGCATAACCAAAAATTTCTTTCAAGAACTATCTATCGACTGTATTGCAATTTGCAATGAACTTCTGATGATCAACAAAAGGAGCAGACCGGTTCACAAAATTATGAAATGTTATGTACTTCTAGCATTCAGTCATATAATGATATGCATATATATTCATGGTCCGCTTGATGTTGGCGTCACTTACCATTACTTTCACATCAATTTGTCGCCCTAAAAACCTTTCGGGCATGAATAAATTTGCATTGTTCAGCTAGATAAGGCTTGATCGTATTAGTGTAATGCTTCTTTGGCTATCTCTGGAGAGGAAATTACTATGTTAGTTATGCTACCTTGCTTGAGGGTCGTTATGTGTCCATGAATTTTTTAAAGATTAGTAACTGCTTCATGAGGCATGTTTCCAAGCTCGAGCATGTTTCTTGTAATCGCATAGGGCTCTGCGCTTAGAACCGGGTAATGGACTTTCTGGTATCTAGACTTTTGGTTAGAAGATGAATGTAGAAAGGATAGTACAGTAGCAGTAGAAATAGACAGTCCAATATACATACATACATACATATATAACTTCGTTAGTGCAGAATATATATATATATATATATATAACTTTGTAAGTGCAAATATTAAAATGTGAATTTCATGCGGAGTTAAAAGATAAGGAAAATACAAAATTCAATACACTTGTTTTTTTTTTTTTATCTTTTAGTATTTAGAAGCCTACATTTTTTTGACAAAGTTGAACATGTTTATACATATATGCGGGTGCCCTCATTTTTTTTTTCCATGCAAACACACTTTAAGCCAAAATAACTCTCTTAAACCCCACAACTTAAGAGCGTATCGGTTTTAAAAAAAATAAGGGCGCTCGCATATATGTGTTGATCTACATCATCACAATTGATCAATTTGTATGTGTATTATATCAATATATTGTCTTCATTCTAACTAGTTGAGTTTAAAACAAATGAGATAGATGATTGGTTTTGCTTCACTTGTATTGCCCGTTGCATTCACTTCTCTTTTTGTTTCCTTTTCCATTTCATTTTCATTATTCTAACCAAATATGAACCTTTTGAATTGAAAGAACGAATCATAAATTGGTAGATAAATCAAAGCATAAAAAATGAAGCTTTAATAACTTTTCAATGATCAAAGATCAACAGTTCATTGAAACTTGAAAGGCAAGGGATACGCGCACGTTAACAATTTCAGCTGTTAAGTACTAACAATCAACAGAATAAAGTATATGAATCAAGAAAAGTTCACTAAAGCCAGATCAGTTCTTTTAGCGTTGGCAAGAATTTGCATTTTAATTCTTTATTATACTCGAGTTATTTCACATATACTATATGAAGCAGGTAACTAGAAGTAATTTCATTAATATTTGAGCATTTTTGGGCACCATGAAACTAGTGGCACTGCTGTGCTGCTAGAACATCAAGTTAGTGGGGCAAAAAATTTGACCGATATGAAATACAAATATATATATATATATATATATATATGTGTGTGTGTGTGCGCGTGTGTTGAGATAATAAAATTTATGGTCCTAAAAATAAGAGTGCGTGTAAATATTTATGAGAATTTTAAAATAAAATTTAAATTTAAGATTTTTAATATATTTTGAACCTGTGTTTAATATATTTAATTCATTCAATGGAACAAATTTATAATTTAATGGAGTTAAAAAGAAAAAATCTTATGTGATTTTGGACTAGGCCCCTTAATGGCTCTGACACTTCATGAAACCCCAGATGTCTAACTTCATTTCGGCTTTTTGGGCATGAGAAATGGTGTGCCTGCGGGTGCAATGGAAAGTCTCTTTCACTATTGCCCGAGTAAGGGAGCAATAGAGATGTCAAACTCTTCAACTTTTCCATCTTCCAATTCCATGTTGAATACGGCTTCTAGATCTCAGTATTATAACTTTTTTATAATTTTTACAGTTATATATATATATATATATATTCAAAACACTAAGAACATAAACAGTATCTTCCAGTCGTGATATTTCCTTTTCGTTTAACAAAATTTAAGAATAGCCAGGAGAGATTTCAATTCAAAACGTTTGTTTGGAAGGATGACCATCACCAAATACATCAATCTGCTAATGAGATCACACCGCTAGATGTATTTAGAAATATGAGGGGTATATTTAGTTAATACTATTGTCTGGTTAAAGCCTAACAGCTGATTCCAGACCACTATTTCTTTCCTTAGCGTTTCGCACCAACCCTATAAATTTGGTATAATCCTGATTTAAGTGTAAAATGGTAATAAATTATTTTTAACTAATTGATAAACAGTCCATTACCTTTTCACCGACAACTAATTATTTGCTAAATGTTTTGAATATTTTAAAAAAAAAGGTCGTGCAACAAACGCGCGCGCACAAGTATGAAATATGTAATGAGAAATGATAACTAATAATTTAATAAATATTATAAACATCGTTGATTTTACTTAGCGTAAAAGTTAAGATAAAAGCAAAGATGTTTCCCACGGTAATAAAATTAAAATGTAACGAAAACAAGCAGAAGGAAATTGGTATTTTGCAAATAGAAGAGGTTAACAATCCCTTCGCCTTGGCCTACCAGTGTGCTACAAATGTTTTTGACTGGGTAACCACAAGACAGGGCCTATATTACTAAATCGTCCACCTCTCCCGCGCCCAATTCGCCTCCACTCTCGTCCTCTCCGATTCTCAAACATTTCTCTCTTTTGTTTCTTGATCGATCTTTTCTCTCTCGCTCGTCGCTGTCACAATCTCCAAAGGTACTTAAACGTCTATCCTTTTCTCTTGTCACATTGTATTTAATCCTTTTTCTTTAAATTACCAAGACGAATTCGCCGGTTTTTTTTTTTCAAATTAAATCTTTGCAGTTTCTTCAATAGTTTATTAATTAGGTCGGATCAGTGTTCGTCGACCGGTTTCTCGCAGTATGTATGCTGTAGATACGTACTTGTACATTCCGCATTCTTATTCACTCTGTCGATCTAATGCATTGATCTATTATTCTGCTTATCAATAAATAATCGTATACACCATTTGAAATATGTGCATTTATATACTGGTCTCTCTTTCGTGTTTCCTTGGATCTGTGATATTTTGATTTTGAGTTTATGGCAATCCTGTACCATAATTGGTCTTGGTTTCCAAACAGATGCGTGATAAAGTAACCTAATAAGTAACTTCTCGGTCAGTTTAGTTGTGAACGTTATATTTCTTTTGTTACATGTACTTTAAATTTAGCTAGATCAAACTTGCTGTATTTCTTACTTCATAAGTTTTTGTAAGGATAAGAAGCAAGGTAAATAGCAGGCTAACTGGACCAATTACTCTTTTTTTTTTTTTCTTTTTGAATGCTTTGATATGTGTAGATTTTGATTGGTTGTGTTTGAATTAATCATGATGTATCCCTGCTGGTGCTTGAAGTATAAACATATTTCTTAAAATTGAGCTGCATTGTGTTTCTTTCTGTTTGTTTTTACTTAATTGTGTTATAGTTATTGTAGCATTTCAACTGTCATCGATCATGTATCTCTAGTTAATTAAACTGGTATTCAGTTCTCAGTTATTGTAATTTTTATAGGTGCGTTGGTGTGTATATTATATGACTACTTGCTAGTTTTGTTAAAGCTATAACACAATGGAAGAAGAAGAAGAGAAAAGTAAGAGGGTTGAAGAAACTTCTGGGAAGGACTCTGATGCTCCTCAAGGGGTTAGTGTTGTACAGGATAGAGTAGAAGCATCTAATCAAGAAAATATCAATGCCAGTAGTGGTGGTGAAAGCAACAATGTAGTTTTACAAGGGGCTGATTCTGTATCTACTGAAGTAGACGATGACCAGTTTGAACAGGTATCATTAAAAGATCAAGATAATGGAGGATTCTTTTATGGTGAGACCGAAGACACCTCACAGAGTCAATATGATTCTTCTCCAATGACTGAACCGCGTCATGATCGTAGCATTTCAAGCCATGGACCTGAGATTACAGGTTATGAAATTAAGCAGTCTATGTCATCAACAAGTCTTGATTCTTATTACTATGGGGATGTTGGATACTCTCCCATGGGTTCACCGCCAAAACCTAAGCCTAAAACTGTTATGCCAAATGTTTCTCCAGAGTTATTGCATCTAGTAGATTCTGCTATAATGGGGAAGCCTGAAAGCTTGGACAAACTGAAGAATATTGTGTGTGGTGTTGAGAGTTTTGGAACAGGGGAGGAAGCTGAGAGCATTGCTTTTTTGGTTGTAGATTCCCTTCTTGCCACTATGGGTGGTGTAGAAAGCTTTGAAGATGAGGATAATAATCCTCCTAGTGTGATGCTAAACTCACGAGCTGCCATTGTAGCAGGTGATCTAATTCCTTCGCTTCCTTGGGTTGGTGACAGCAAGGTATACATGTCCCCTAGGACAAGGATGGTTAGGGGTTTGCTTGCCATATTAAGGGCTTGCACAAGGAATAGGGCAATGTGCTCTATGGCTGGTTTGTTAGGAGTGCTTTTGAGGTCAGCAGAGAATATATTTACACGGGATATCGATTCAACAGACCAATTCAGATGGGATGGAACTCCGTTATGCTATTGCATCCAGTACTTGGCCGGGCATTCGCTTAGTGTTGTTGATTTGCATAGATGGCTTCAAGTCATTACAAAAACACTAACTACTGTGTGGGCAACTCGCCTAATGCTGTCATTAGAGAAGGCAATGGCTGGAAAGGAATCAAGGGGACCGGCATGTACTTTTGAGTTCGATGGTGAAAGCTCTGGCTTGCTCGGTCCAGGGGAGAGCCGTTGGCCATTTACTAATGGTTATGCATTAGCAACGTGGATCTACATTGAATCATTTGCAGACACTTTAAACACAGCAACTGCTGCTGCTGCTATTGCTGCTGCTGCTGCGGCCAAGTCAGGAAAATCTTCAGCTATGTCAGCTGCAGCTGCTGCCAGTGCCCTTGCTGGTGAAGGAACAGCGCACATGCCACGTTTGTTCAGTTTTTTGACCGCTGATAATCAGGGGATAGAGGCATACTTTCATGCTCAGTTTTTGGTTGTTGAAACCGCTAGTGGAAAGGGTAAGAAGGCTTCTTTGCATTTTACTCATGCATTTAAGCCACAGTGCTGGTATTTTATTGGTCTTGAGCATACTTGCAAGCAAGGACTTCTTGGGAAAGCTGAGAGTGAGCTGAGATTATATATTGATGGATCCTTGTATGAAAGTCGTCCTTTTGAGTTCCCTCGGATTTCCAAGCCACTCGCATTTTGCTGTATTGGGACAAATCCCCCTCCTACAATTGCTGGTTTACAACGTCGTCGTCGTCAATGTCCTTTATTTGCTGAGATGGGGCCTATTTATATCTTTAAGGAGCCAATTGGCCCAGAAAGGATGGCGCGGTTAGCTTCTAGAGGAGGGGATGTGCTTCCTTCCTTCGGTCATGGTGCAGGGATTCCTTGGCTAGCCACAAATGACCATTTGCAAAATATGGCCGAAGAAATCTCCCTTTTAGATGCAGAAATTGGAGGGCACATTCATCTGCTATACCATCCCTTGTTGCTGAGTGGGCGGTATTGTCCTGATGCTTCTCCTTCAGGGGCAGCAGGTATCTGAATCCTTTCTATGCTTTCTAAGATATTCTGGATACATTCAAACACAATGTCGATGCAAATGCAGTGCTTTGCTCATTTATCAAGTGGTATTCTCCCTGATTAATTATTTCCAGTCAATACTTGTTTCATTTGAGATTCCTTTCCTAGTGAGAAACTTTTATTATGTCATGCATTGGTTTCTCTCAACATTTTATTAAGTCTTCTCCTTACTTTGAATTTATCAATAGTAGGATGGATGGAGTGTGTCTGTATTGCCCTTCTTTTCTCACTCTCTTGCCCCACTTGCTTTTGTGCTCACTCTGTCTCTTTGCTCTTTCTTTATTGCTGCTCTTTTTACTTAAGATTTTGACGTTTAGAAGGTTAAATGCTGGAATGATTTCAGAGGTGCCTACCACTTCTTTCTTATAACACCTAAATGAAATGATATTCAGGCATGGTTAGACGACCAGCTGAAGTTCTCGGGCAAGTCCATGTTGCTACACGAATGCGACCAGCGGAGGCTTTGTGGGCCTTGGCTTATGGGGGCCCAATGTCTTTGCTTACTCTAACAGTTGGCAATGTGCATAAGGAAAGCCTGGAACCACAACCTGGAAATTTTCCTTTGTCATTGGCAACTGCTGCATTGGCTGCTCCAATATTCCGAATTATTTCCATAGCCATACAACACCCTGGGAACAATGAAGAGTTGATTCGCACCAGAGGACCTGAGGTTTTGTCAAGAATCTTAAACTATCTTCTGAAAACTTTGTCTTCGCTTGGGTCTGGAAAGCATAATGGTGTAGGAGATGAGGAACTTGTAGCAGCAGTTGTCTCACTTTGTCAATCTCAAAAGAGTAATCATGCACTCAAAGTGCAGCTTTTCAGTACACTGCTACTTGACCTGAGAATATGGAGTTTATGCAGCTATGGACTTCAAAAGAAACTTCTGTCATCACTTGCAGATATGGTTTTCACAGAGTCTTCGGTAATGCGAGATGCCAACGCTATTCAAATGCTTCTTGATGGCTGCAGAAGGTGCTATTGGACAATTCGTGAAAAGGATTCTGTCAATACTTTTTCTTTAGATGAGGCTATGCGTCCAATGGGTGAAGTAAATGCTTTGGTTGATGAACTCCTGGTGATAATTGAACTTCTAATAGGGGCAACTCCTCCTTCGTTGGCAGCAGAGGATGTCTGTCGGTTACTTGGTTTCCTGGTTGACTGTCCACAACCCAATCAGGTAAAGTTAGTAGGGTGTTCTTTGTACCAAAGATGCTATCTATGCATTGCTCAACGCTGCCGGAGTTTATTCTCCTTCGTGTCACACTCAGGTTCACATATGTGTGCTTACAAGCATGTATCTTTACGAACACATGCAGCACATGCATGCATTTGCGTTTAAATTGTTTTTTCCCCGGTTCCTGGGCATTAATTTTCTGTTGTTCAGTTTGCTGATATTGGCATTAACATGCATACTCTTCGGTAATTTGCATTTAATTATGATTGGTGTAACTTTCCTATCTAATTTAGTGGTTGTACTGATTTTCAAAATGATGTAGTCAAACATGTGTGCATGTTCTATATAGTTGCTTATATTTGGATGAAGTTATGTTATGTCTGTAACCCTTGATATCTTTTTATTTCTATAACCAGTTTTGTCATATTCACTTGTTTTCATTAATTATCTGGCACTTTCAACCAATTGATGCTTTTTGGATTTAGAAGGGAAATGTTGAACAACCTAGTGCATAAATACACTAAATGGACTGTTGAGGATACAATATCTTATTTTTCTTAATAAGTGCACTTGTTTTGCATTAGCTGGGTATTTTTCTAAATTAAAACCTTGTATAAATGTATTTATTCCGAAGGTAATTTGACAATGATGTGTTTCATACATTCTCCCACTCTCTTTCTCTCTGATGATTTCTGTCTTTGAGATTAGAGGATGATCAGCCAATGGTTGTCTATTTAATGTTTTTTCATAGCATTCATGTTGAAAGAAATGAGCCCTGTCTATTTCTTCTTTAGGTTGCCAGAGTGCTGCATCTGATCTACAGGCTAGTGGTACAGCCAAATACAGCAAGAGCTCAGAGGTTTGCCGAGACATTTTTAGCATCTGGCGGGATAGAATCACTTCTCGTCCTGCTGCAAAAGGAAGCTAAAGCTGGTGACCATAGTGTTCCAGTTCCAGTGACCAAGAGTGATGAAAGCCCATCTGTACAGGGAACTGAACCAGACTCTGAAAGTGCGAATTTGGAAAGAAGTGAGGATGATATTGTTGGATCCCAAAAGGAAAGTGATTCTCAGGAGAAAGATTCTGAATCTCAGCCCTTCAATACTGATAGAGGTCCTGTTGCAATTTCCAACACTGAGAAAATTGAAAGGACATCTTCAGTTTCTGAAAATCCTTTTGTCAAGGATTTGGGTGGTATAAGTCTTTCAATCAGTGCTGATAATGCAAGAAATAATGTTTACAATATCGACAAAAGTGATGGCATCATTGTTGCAATTATTGAACTCTTAGGTGCTCTGATATCAGCTGGGCATCTGAAAGTTGGCTCATCTACTCCATCTGATGTGGCAAGCAATTTCCCAAGCATTGGGCTACATGAGAGAGGCGGTACCATGTTTGATGATAAAGTTTCTCTTCTACTTTTTGCTTTGCAGAAGGCTTTTCAGGCAGCACCAAATAGGCTTATGACCGGCAATGTCTATACAGCTTTATTGGGTGCCTCGGTAGGTCATAATCTTCTTTACTTCAGCTTCATTTTTATTCATTGATTTTTTGTTCTGAGAACACGACCATGTTAAATCTTCATACATATTTGTACTTATCAAGGGCATATGAAGTTCCATAATCTGCCTGTCGTACTACATATGTCAACGTATATGATGGCTTAGACATGTGTTCTGCTTTCCGTAGCCTGGACCGTTGGTCTGTTTTGACCTATTATATACACCCAAGGACACATGTTTTTATGCTGAAATGTTAAGTTTTATGAGTGAAGTTAATGTTTGTTGTCCATTTCTCTGTGATGCTGTTCTGTTCTATTTCAGATAATTGTTAGTGATCTTTCACCATCAATAATGTAATGATCTAGATGTGCTTTTTGGACCTTTTTTAAGCTTGAAATTATTTTAACAAGGGAATTTTTTTAGCTGTTTCCATAATCACTACTATTGCTGTTTGCTGAAGATATGCTAATGTGCTTACTACTAAGCACCCTCAAATTTGCTAGGGAGAATGGTGTGAGAATGTCAGTATCCTGTTCATGCATCCTTGATATCCTTAATAAAAGGTCCATTTTGATCTGCCGTAGTTTTATAACATTGTATTCATATTTTTAAGATCTGGTAGGTTAATTTTGATTTCTTGTGTTTGGTTAAAGTCATATATATTTCATGTTAAATCTGCTCGTTTTCCCTCTTCTCAGATGAATACTTCAGCTGTAGCAACAGAGGATGGTTTGAACTTTTACGATTCTCGTCATCGCTTTGAGCATTCACAACTTTTGTTGGTTCTTTTGCATTCGATTCCATATGCATCTAGGGCTTTGCAAAGTCGAGCACTACAGGTAATGCTTTCTTGTTTCTAATTTTTTTGTGTGAGGGTGTGTATGTGTGAATATTTGTCGAATGAAAATCTTCTGTTTGAAATCCCAAGTTAAAAAGAAAAATAGGTTTTGGTAGATATGCGAGCTTGGCGTCATGTTCTGAATTATATTTGAATTTTGTTGTGCCCGTAACTATGACTTTCATGTCTATTACCAAAGGTGCTAATGTGAATTTTTAGCATTTATTGCATTACAAATGCTATTTAATTTATTTAGAAGAAAATCATACTTGTCATCAGACCTCCCAAACTAATAGTGGATGGAACGAATGAAGCAACTGTCTTAGTGTTTCGTTGGCACTTGATTTTTCAGCTGAGGCTTAATGATGCATGAGCTTAATGAATTTAAATTCAGCAGTAAGTAGCATTAGAATTGTTGCTACTTGGTTTACTTTTTAAATTTCATGTTTTACTGATCTTTTGTGTATCATTTGAAGAAGAGTAATGCTAGGGATCCTAACATTTGAAGTCCCAACTGATGTGGCATTCATTTATTGGATGATAGAATAGAGTAATTAGTAATTTTATATTCATCATCCAATAGATGAGTGACACATAGCATTGGGACTTGAATGTTGGAATTCCTAACATTATTGTTTGATATATATTTTTATGTTCCTTATATGCCCCTTTTGTATGGTTTAGAGAACTGAAATGTCTTATTTTCAGAATGTCAGTTCTTTAGGTGAATTGTGTGGAAGGAATGTATTGTTTGGATTCTGTATCCTGAAAACATATTAATGGCTTGCATTTATTATTCTGATGCAATCAGTTAAAATGTCTTCTTTTCCTCTGCTTATTTTCAGGATCTTCTGATTTTAGCTTGCAGTCATCCAGAAAATAGAAATAGTCTGACTATGATGGAGGAATGGCCCGAGTGGATTCTAGAGATTCTTATCTCTAACTATGAGGTAATCTCAGTGAAATTTTCTCTCTCTCTCACTCTCTCAACATGTTATCTTCACATGTTTTATTTTAGGTTGCATGGGTGAGGTTTAGTTAGATTATGAACTTTCTTGAATTTAATATCAGGTAAAAATTTTTATGCACACGAGCTCCCTGTCATGCATACTTTTAAATCTATTGCTTGTTATTGTAGATGGGTGCAAGTAAACAGTCTAGTTCACCAAGCTTGGGGGACATAGAGGACCTTATACACAACTTTCTCATAATCATGCTGGAACATTCAATGCGTCAAAAGGATGGATGGAAGGTTTATGTCTTTCCTTATTCTATTCACTTTGTTTATTACTTTTCCTCAAATAATATCAATCTTGAATCCTTCATAGAATTGTAAGATTTATCGTTCTTTTATACCCTATGGCAATAATTTTAAATGGACGCGTCTGTTTGCTATAGTTTCTTGCACATTCATCCTTGATCTCTGCTTTAGGTTGATTGCTTAACTGAATATTGTCTAACATTGAATCGACTCTAAACTGTTGAACTTGAAACAAACTCCTCTAATTTCTATAAATTAGTGTTGGTTTAGTTCAAAGTGCCAAGTTAGAAATCCCACAAGTCAAGAGAAGTTGTAGAATATCACTCAGAGGTAAGCTCAACTTTCATTCTAACACATCTAAACATTTGAGGTTATACAGATATGTGCTGAGTGACTAGAACATCACATGCACCAAAGCACTAACCTGTTTAATGATTGTTACTTGTTTCCCAGTTTCAAAGTTAGATGAGGTGTTAGCTTGCAAACAGATGTGCATGTTCTGACGAATATGTTTTTATTTGCGATTATTTGAAAATGATGGGCCAAGTTGAATTTCTTGTTTGCATTGTTAAAGCTGTTGCTTCTGATAATACCAAAATGTTTAAGCTTAGGCATCTTAGTTTTTAAAAGGTGTTTATCTAAATTCTGTTTAACATGTTCTCATAACCATGAAACTATATCCTATACTGCCAGTTATCTAAACAAAGGCTGGCAATCCAAATACACATGGTTAACTCACTTTATAGTCAAGGAAAAAGTGAAACAAGTACAACTTAGAAAATCAAAAAAACCATGAGATGGAAATATATCGAAAATAGACAGTTAGTGAATAGCATAGTTTTAAAATATTTAGGCAGAATGTTGAGTCTTGCATACAAACTCTTTTAACATTGCTTGTCAATGAAGAGTCACTAGTTTGTCTTGTATTCCAAGTTGATTTAGTCACCAGCCAAGCACGACAACAGTGGAAGAAGTGGCAATATAATTGAAGATAGAAGGTATAATGGATGTCTTTCTCAAAAATGGTAGGGATGGTACTTGTTGATGAAAATATGATTGAAACTCATGGTTCATGTGCCATAATAGTTCCCATTCTTCTACCCTTCCAGGGGAGTTGATGATTATTCATTGCTATTACCTTGACACCAAAGAAGAGTTCGACTTAATGCTTTATTTCTGTCCTAATTGACCCTAATTTGACATTAGAAGTATATTGATTTTTTCCCAATTTTTTCCCAATTACCGAATACGTTTGTATGTAAACTGCATATTTGATTCCGTCCATAAATCTATTTTCTTCCCTATGAGTTCAAGTCTCAATATGAATGCTAGTTCTTACTATTCATTTGTCATGATATGAATGTACCACACCAATTCATTATGCATAGATGATGAGATTCCATTGATCTAAAGCCAATTCCAATAGACTTATTGGAGGGACCCATTGACGTGCGTCCAGTAGGAGTTGAACCTACGAATTCGCCAATTATGGGCCACGGATGCTTAGGGGAAATCCCTTACATGGAGAATAACCAAATTTCAATTGAAATGAAATCTTTAGGATAAATCTATGCAATTTAGGTAGAATCAATGAAAGGACACCAATTCAAATCCTGGATTTTTGAATTGAGAGAGATAAAAAATTCTGTATAGATGTACAATAACAACAAAACAAAAAGTCCCTTGGTGCGAGTCAATCATAACCAGAAGAAGAAAGAAACCAAAAGTTATAGGTGGGGACATCATTGCCGGGGCTTAGTGGAGGATGCTTATGTAAATCAAGTAAAGAGGATTCAAGAGGATTCACGTAACTGCCCTCATTTTGTACTGATTTGAGTCTGAGTTCAGTTGTGTTTATTATGGTAAAATTGCATGTGGATTTCAACTACCTTACTAGTTTGTTTGTGATTGGTCTTGCCTTTTAATCTAGCTGTATTAGTTTTATTTATTGTTTGTATTTTATTTCCCTTCTACAGGATATTGAAGCCACAATTCATTGTGCAGAATGGCTTTCTATTGTGGGTGGATCTAGCACTGGAGAACAACGCACTAGGTATTATTGTCATATGCTACTGGCCAGCTTCCCGAAAGTTCCCCCTCGTTATTTAATTTGGTTGCTTCATCATAGTATATTTCAATTTGTTTCACGAACTTTCATTGCTATTGCACCACATTCAACAATATCTTTTTGAGTTCTTTAGATAGGGTTTTAATGAATCTATTTGCCACAAAGCACGATAGAGACTGACCAGTTGCAAAACCACCCAGTTTTGCACCCACTCTCAGTGGTGAAAATTTGTTGAATTATTGTTATTTTTTTCCCACCTTTTTGGAAATTTATTTAGTCATACACAAACATGAATATCCATGTTGTACAGGGTGCTAAATAGTGCATTGCTACTCTTTCAATTGAATACAGAGTTTGTGAATGGTGATTCTGCAAAACAAGATATAACTTTTAGTTCTCAAATACATAATAGATTTCCTTAAAACACGAGTAATGAAGGGTGTGACCTTGAGATCAGAAGGTCTAGCTCCACTGGTTAGCGGGTAGCCTTACTAAGACCTAGGTCTTGAGTTCTAGTCTCATGTAGTGTGTGTGTGTTTAATTAAAAAAATGGCGTTAAGTTATGAAATTTTAAATTATGACCTGCAGGTTTTTACGGAAATCATCATTTCTTGGAACAAGCTGTTAGTATAAAAATTAACATTATGTTTCTCCTTTACTTTTGTTGAAATTTATCTCTATATATAGATACCACTTGTGAATGCTGTTAATTGTCTGGAGTTGTTTCTGCGTGGTTTGCAGATGACAGAAAAGCTTTCTGTAATAGTTTTATTTCTTTATAGGAAAATAAAATTTAAAAGAACTATTTTTCCTCTCATTGCGAAATTATACTAATTATCTGATTTTGGATTCTCTTATATGGTTCTTCTCCTTGGTTTGAAGACGCGAGGAATCTTTGCCACTATTTAAAAGAAGGCTCTTGGGTGGCTTGCTGGATTTTGCCACCAGAGAACTTCAGGTTCAGGTAATTTTTTTTTCCGAGCACCATTGTCTTGCTTATCAGAAATTATAGATGAGTTACCATAAATTTTCAGTTATTATTATGATCATATTTCTAACAATGGAACTGCTAAAGTTCACTGGTAGTTAAAATACTTATAAACCTGTGGGTTGAAGTTCCATCATTAAACTTTATTTGATGATCTACATCATGAAGCCAGGAAGCTATTGTATTTAACATTATCTCCTCAATTTTTTCTTTCGCCATCACGTAAATTGATTGAGCTACTACTTGGCCACTACGAATTTCCTTTTTAATTTTTAATTTTATTGTCTTTCCTCTTATCCACGGTAACATCCTTGAAAGATAAGAATGATGACTTTCAATCTCTATTTTTTCATGAATTGGTTGAATGAAGGGGAAAACTGCATTAATGTCTACATCCAGCTTTCCTTTTACAGACTCAAGTTATTGCAGCAGCAGCTGCTGGTGTCGCTGCAGAGGGTCTGCCACCAAAAGATGCTAAGGCAGAAGCACGGAATGCAGCTCAGCTTTCTGTAGCTTTGGTAGAGAATGCAATTGTGATTCTAATGCTTGTTGAAGATCATTTACGGCTACAGAGCAAATTGTCTTGTGCGTCTAGAAAAAAGGATGCTTCTCCGTCTCCTCTTTCTTTAGTTTCTCCACTGAATAACCACTCAAGTTTGTCAGCATCAATTGGTGCAGAATCATTGGATTCATTGGGTGATCGCAGATCTGACTCTAGTGGGCTCCCTCTTGATGTATGTATATAGTAGTCTAAGAAAACCTTTTTGTTTGTTTGTTTGTTTTTCGTATTCGATTTGTTCATAAATAATATCTGGTTTTTTATGCAGTTGTGCATCTCGAAAGTATGCCTACCCTTTTTTTATTTCCATGTTTATATATAACGTGTCAACCTGGGTTTTGTAAATCTCATAGGCAGAAATTTTACGATTTTTCCTAGGTTCAAACATCGCATATCACTGGGTGCTAAAATACCTATGAGGAAAGAACTTTAATAAATGTAAAGATGAGGCACCCTTAATAGTGAAGTGTTTTCAAACCAGGAATACCATCATGATTTTTAATACTAGATTTCCCGTTCAAGTCAAATTAGCCTAGCTCCTATAAAAGGATGTTCTGTTCATGTTAAATGCTTTCCTTCAAAGAACCTACAAATTTTATATTACGCCACTTGTTCTAATAAGATTTCAATCAGGTCCTTGCTTCAATGGCAGATGCAAATGGTCAGATATCTGCTGCAGTGATGGAACGTCTTACTGCTGCAGCAGCAGCTGAACCTTATGAATCTGTTTCCTGTGCTTTTGTGTCATATGGGAGCTGTGCTATGGATTTAGCTGAGGGTTGGAAATATAGGAGCCGACTCTGGTATGGTGTTGGACTTCCATCAAAATCATCTGAGATTGGTGGTGGTGGCAGTGGCTGGGATTCTTGGAATTCTTCGTTGGAAAAAGACGCAAATGGAAACTGGATTGAGCTTCCTTTGGTAAAGAAGTCAGTATCAATGCTTCAAGCGTTACTTTTAGATGAGTCTGGACTTGGTGGTGGTCTAGGTATAGGCGGAGGTTCAGGTACTGGGATGGGAGGAATGGCAGCACTTTACCAATTGCTGGATAGTGATCAACCTTTCTTATGCATGCTTCGTATGGCGCTGCTTTCAATGAGAGAAGAGGATAACGGTGAAGACAGTATGTTCATGAGGAATGTTAACATGGAAGATGAGATGTCAGAAGGATTACATCGACATGCAAGCAACATTGGGTCCTTAGATAATAGTGCTCTACTGTCGACTAGAAAACCAAGATCTGCATTATTGTGGAGGTACTATTACCAGAGTGTTTTCTAGTTACCTTGAATTCATTTATCTCTCCCTAGAAGAACTGAGTCATAATTTTGGATGCCGTAAATTCCTGATCATACATCTTTATTAGCTTCATGAGAGTAATCTTTGAGCTCTTTAGATGTAAAAATTCATGTGCTGAATCTGAATGAATATGTTTGTTGTGGGTGTGATTCCTAATTTACTTATCTTCACTTAAAACTGTGTTTTACTCAATCATGAAAAATGCACACCTGAAACTTTTTGCAAGATACATATGATTTTCTGATACATAAAGAATCTTCCTGTGATTGCAAGTAATTAAGGTTTACAGTCCTGGGCTATAGCATTGTTTCTTATATTTTGCAATTAATTATATGCTGTCCTGGGCTATAGCATTGTCCTAATTTCATATATATGCACGGGGTTAAACTAATTTCATTTTGGAATGTACAGTGTGCTTTCACCTGTTTTAAATATGCCAATTTCTGATTCAAAAAGACAGAGAGTGCTGGTTGCTTCTTGTGTTCTCTATTCTGAGGTCAGTTCTTGTTGGAATTACTTTTCCATGTTTTAGTGATGGACTATTTGCTTCTTTGTTCAGCTATCAACTATTTTCATCTTTATTGGAAGATAAGATTCTCATTGAAAGTTTCTGTGCTTATTCCCTTCCACATAATGTGTAATCAGTACTCTGTTTGTCTTAATGTTGATAGTTGTTACTGTGATCACTTTAATATTTGATGTATCTTTCAGGTATGGCATTCTGTGAGCAGGGACCGGAAGACACTTCGTAAACAGTATCTTGAGGCTATTTTACCACCATTTGTTGCTGTATTGAGGAGGTGGCGGCCACTTTTAGCTGGTATTCATGAACTTGCAACGGCTGACGGTTTGAATCCTCTTATTCTTGATGATCGTGCATTGGCTGCTGATTCACTGCCTCTAGAGGTCATCTCATGTCATCTCATTTCTCTTTCTCTTCCTAAACTACCTGGCCTGTAACCAGTTACCTTTGTTTTGGGCATCATGATTTCTTTTTTTTTTTTTATTGATTTAGTTGAAACCTTTGATCTGTGTAAATGTTATAGTATATTAGGCATCGACTCTTTCTGCTCTTTGTTTAACCTGTGATGTTAAGGTTGGTGTATTTTTTAAGCTATTTGGGTTTTCCTTATCAGGCTGCTATCGCTATGATCTCTGCACCTTGGGCTGCTGCTTTTGCATCACCACCTGCTGCAATGGCATTGGCAATGATTGCTGCCGGTGCGGCTGGTGGGGACGCCCCAGCTCCTGTGGCAACCTCACAGCTTAGGCGTGATACCTCTCTGCTTGAAAGAAAACAAACTAGGCTATATACCTTTTCAAGCTTTCAAAAAACTTCAGAGGTAACTAACAAATCATCCCCTCTCCCTAAGGACAAGGCTTCTGCAAAAGCTGCAGCCTTGGCAGCGGCACGCGACCTTGAGCGCAATGCGAAGATTGGTTCTGGAAGAGGACTCAGTGCAGTTGCAATGGCCACTTCTGCACAGCGGAGAAATGCTAGTGATACAGAGCGTGTGGAGAGATGGAATATATCGGAAGCCATGGGAGTTGCCTGGATGGAATGTCTGCAACCTGTTGATACGAAATCAGTCTATGGCAAAGATTTCAATGCTCTTTCATATAAATTTATTGCTGTCCTAGTTGCAAGTTTTGCTTTAGCAAGAAACATGCAGCGATCAGAGGTTTGATTGCTGCTTTCCATCATGATTATCATCACTTGTGGAGGCTGTGTATTATATATCATTTTCGTCTGCTTCTTCTTCGTTTAATTAGTTTTTTGTCTTCAGATTGACAGGCGAAGTCAAGTTGATCTAATCTCACGACATCGTTGGTGCACTGGAATGCGTGCATGGCGCAAACTTATTCATTGTTTGATCGAGATGAAATGTCTCTTTGGCCCATTTGAGGATCATTTAAGCGACCCTCGACGTGTATGTTGTGAAGCAACTTATTCTGTTATCTTAATGCATTAACCCTTGTGCATCTTCTCATGAATTTTCCTTTTCTGGATGATTTTCTAGATTTTCTGGAAGCTAGACTTTATGGAAAGTTCCTCAAGAATGAGGCGATGTTTGCGAAGGAATTACATGGGTTCTGATCATTTTGGTGCTGCTGCTAATTACGAGGATCAGATTGAGAGGAAACCGGGTCAAGAGAACGTGATAAATCCATCAAATGCACCAATTGTGGCAGCAGAAGCAATCTCTATGGAGGCAGTGAATGAAGATGACGAACAAACAGAAAATGATAACTTAGATGATAGAGTCTATAACTTAGACAATGTGGGGGAGGATCAAACAACCGTCTCTGAAAAAATAGAGCAAACCCTGCAAGCATCAGCAGACTCTAGTGATATTCCTCCTGCTCGTGACCAAGATTTGGTCTCAAGTTCAACAGCAGTTTTACCTGGATATGTTCCCAGTGAACTTGATGAAAGAATTGTCTTTGAGCTTCCTTCATCAATGGTTCGACCTCTGAGGGTTATACGAGGAACATTTCAGGTAAGTTTAACAAATTTGAATATCTTTCATCTATGGTTCGACATCTGGTTATGAGCTCTTTCTTGCAACGTTTTATTGTCTTTTGCATTGCAGAGATCTGGATGTATTATCTGACCTAAGGTTTACTAATATACTTGCATTGTGGTTCTATTAAACTATGAGATGGTTTATGTCTAGAAGTAGGCCCTGCATTTATCTCTTATTTCTTTTAACTTCTTTTTTCTCCCTTTCATGCCGAAATACTGCACTGGCTGCATATTCTCCCATTTTCAATTCACTGAAAATAATATAGGAATAATTTGCTCATTTTCTGTTTCCTGAGCATGAAAACTGGAGACTGATTTCTGGCTTACTGTAACCTCAACATATTCATTCTGTTATGATAGCTGTCACCAAGTTTAGGAGGATTGTTTTCTTTTAGGTTACAACTCGGAGAATAAATTTTATAGTTGATAACACTGAAAGCCCCGAGGAAGGTACTTCTGAACTGAGAAACCAAGAAAAGGATCGCAGCTGGTTGATGTCTTCCCTTCATCAAATTTATAGCCGAAGGTATGCTTATGTTAAAATTTTGTAATACCTTCATTTCTTAGATGCTGGCAATTATTTGAGCATGTTCTTTTCCAGTATTTTGATATGTACTTAAAATTTTTCTGATGTAGGAATGAATTTATAAGCATTGGCTTGATTGTTTATTAATTTATGTGAGTGCAACTCTTTTTGGTGTGACACAGTACTTACTTTGTTTCTTTTTGGAGTGAGATTCATTTAGTAAGTGACTAGCCCTACCAATCGATGAAGAAAATTCCCTAGCATCCCGGATTTTCTGAAAAAGGAAGATGGATTTTCATTCCATCACATCTGTGAAAACATATGCCAAGTGAATACTAACTGAGCTTCTGATCAATATTTGTTGCCTGTCTTGTCAACTTTGCAAACTATGCCCTGGTTGACTGCTCTTGAATATTTTACTCCCCAATATGTTATTGGCTGTAAATTTACTGTTCAAAATTCTGTTGCCTCTTTTATTGTTTTTCTTAATGGTGTACTGCATTGTCATTGGTTATTCATGCCTTGTAATACTGAATTCTTTCTGCTACAGATATCTCCTGAGAAGAAGTGCTCTGGAACTATTTATGGTTGACCGTTCAAACTTCTTCTTTGATTTTGGGGTATTTTCCTTCTGAAATTTCCTGTTCTATTTCTAATTTAAATTTTATTCTGCATTAATTATGCAAAAAATGTGTTTTGATGCTTTCTGACTGCTAAAGTTTCCCGGCTTATCTTTTTGGGCTTTGCCCTTTTCTTTTTAATTAAACTGCACAGAGTACTGAGGGGCGAAGAAATGCATATCGAGCTATAGTTCAAGCGCGCCCTCCTCATCTAAATGATATTTATCTGGCGACTCAGGTTTGCACCTTGTTGTGCTTCATACTTTTGTAGTAAGCTCAACTCATGATAGTGTAAACATATTTCTCCTGTGGAGATCATGATTTGTTGACAATGAATATAAGTATATGGCTTCTTAATTTCTATCATTCTCCATCCATTAATTTATGAACTATTTTCTATTGTAGAGACCTGAACAACTTTTAAAGAGAACTCAGCTTATGGAACGTTGGGCTAGGTGGGAGGTATATTTCACATGTCACAATTTTTAGCTTTCTTATTCCCAATAATCTGATTTCACTTTCTAAAATTCAATTTACAGACAGAAAAAATTGATGATAACTGGTTGAATTACAATCCTTTTACAGATCAGCAATTTTGAGTACTTAATGCAGTTGAACACACTGGCTGGGCGAAGCTATAATGACATCACTCAGGTGGGATTTTTTACTGGTGGGTGAATAACGACTCATTTTAGATGGGAGAGTAGTTTGCATTTGATTCACTAAGGTTCATTTGTTTCCTAGCAGTATCCAGTTTTCCCTTGGATTCTTTCTGATTACAGTTCAGAGAATTTGGATCTTGCCAATCCTTCTTCTTATAGAGATCTTTCAAAGGTATCATTGTTTAAATTTTGATTTGAACACTTAGATTTGCTTTCTTTCTTACATCATTATAACCTCATACATACTTGCAGCCTGTTGGAGCACTAAATCCAGACCAGCTTAAAAAATTCCAGGAGAGATATTCTAGCTTTGATGATCCAGTCATCCCAAAATTCCATTATGGTTCACATTACTCCAGTGCTGGAACTGTAGGTTTTCCTCTCCCTTTTCATCTTATATGGTTGGTTTAGTGTCTTGGCGGTTTATTAAGAGCTGCTGGTACATGACACTCATTCCTTGTTTTTTAATTTAATACGTTAAATTGTATTATATTGTACATCGGGCATGCACAAGTCTATAGAAAGTGTGTGTTTTCCATGCTTCAGAATATTGTGAAATATAAATTTTGAGTTAGCTTTTTATAATGATCCGTTGGTTCTTGTTTTTAATTTATTTATACTGACATTCATCTCCTGTAAACAGCCAATGTCACTTAATGCTGTTGATTTGACTTCTATAGTTATCTTCTTGATTTTTTGTTGTGTCTTGATATACTCTTCTGTAACTTCTTTGGAGTTATCTTCTTTTTCCTATTTTCTTTTCCTCGTTACAAGTTCGTAAACATCATACAGCTACTCTCATGGCATCTCTTTCATGGATGACTTTGGAACCTTTTTAAATTTATACTCTCTCTCTCTCTCGCTAATTCTAATTAAATTCAGTGTCCAATGGTTGTAGGTTGTTATATCATTGAGAAGTGCAATATGTGGATGCTGTGGTAACACCTCGTTGTAATTGCTGGTGTTTCTTTTTCAGGTTTTATATTATCTTTTTAGAGTTGAACCGTTTACAACTCTTTCCATTCAACTACAAGGAGGAAAATTTGATCATGCAGATCGAATGTTTTCGGATATTGCTGCTACCTGGAATGGAGTTCTTGAGGATATGAGTGATGTGAAAGAATTGGTATGGCTTCTTTGATTTATGGCGTAAAAGCACTACATTGTTTAGCTCACCAAAATTTTCTCTTATCTCTTCAATCAGATTTCCTTCCATGCATCTGCTTGTTCTCACCCACTTTTGTTTAATCATTTTGTTTTCAATCAATATCCTTTTGGTGTTCCATATTTCAGGTTCCTGAGTTGTTTTACCTCCCTGAGATATTAACAAATGAAAATTCAATTGATTTCGGTACAACACAATTAGGAGGAAAGCTTGGTATGTAAAAGTACTTAATCACATTGTGTTAAGAGAAATAATTTTATGAATTTTACTGTCCAATTTTGAATGTGTTGAATGTAACAGATTCTGTTGGACTTCCTCCTTGGGCTGAAAATCCTGTCGATTTCATTCATAAACATCGAATGGCTTTAGAGAGTGATTATGTATCTGCACATTTGCATGAATGGGTTGACCTCATATTTGGGTAGGTTCCAACTGGGAGAATTTCTTCTTTTCATTAGTCCTCATGTTCTGTTTTTCTCTTTCATCTTACTGGTTTCTCTTTAAGCTTGCACCAATGTTCAAATCTTTTTCTTCTTTAAATAATCTTTTCCCTAATTCTGTTTACAAATGCATGGAACATTTAGGTATAAGCAACGAGGCAAAGAGGCTATATCAGCAAATAATGTCTTCTTCTACATCACTTATGAGGGGACAGTTGATATTGATAAGATCTCAGATCCTGTAAGTTTCCTTTTGGTATTTATGTCTATTCAGCATTGATTTGATCCTCATTCTTCTCCTTTCATGTTTCCATAAAAAAAGGTACAACAACGTGCTGCACAAGACCAGATAGCTTATTTTGGACAAACCCCTTCCCAACTTCTAACTGTTCCCCACATGAAGAAGATGCCATTAGGAGATGTTATCCATTTACAGGTAACTTTCAAATTCAGTTTGCCAACCCATTTCTATTTTTGGTTTTGGCTTGTCTATGCTGATATGGGTTAGCATATACTGTGAAAAAATATAAAACCATGTCCATCGTTGGCAGTGGCTTTTCAAACCTGTTGGGAAATTTTATGTAAGATGATAATGGCTTGTGATGACTTACCTATGACTTAATGGGATCATTGAGGGTATTTTCTTTATTTTATTTTTTTTTACTTGGGACAGTAAATAACCTATGAACCTGCATAACCAGACGTCATGTTGTTAATTTGTTTTTATTTGGGATGTATACCCTTGAGATTCATATGAAATTCCCCTCAGTTCTTTCCAGCATTTTAGTTGGATATTCCTTTACATTAATGTTTATTAACTGATAGAAATAATCTTGACTGTAATTTTTCTTTTCAGACCATCTTTCGAAATCCAAAAGAGGTCAAACCATATGCTGTTCCAGTTCCTGAACGCTGCAACTTACCTGCAGCTGCCATTCATGCATCCTCAGATACTGTTGTGATTGTTGATATGAATGCCCCAGCAGCACATATTGCACGGCACAACTGGCAACCCAACACCCCCGATGGGCAGGGTACACCATTCCTCTTTCAGCATGGGAAGGCCTCAGCAAGCCCTGCTAGCGGAACATTCTTGCGCATGTTCAAAGGACCGGGTGGATCTGGTGCTGATGAGTGGCATTTTCCCCGGGCACTAGCATTTGCTTCTTCTGGAATTAGAAGCTCGGCTGTAGTTTCCATCACACATGATAAAGAAATTATCACTGGTAAGCAATCTATTTATTTACAGTTGATTTGCCCCTTATTTTTTATTTCTTTGTGATTTTAATTTCTTACTAAATATACTTTAGGTGAACTTTGGTTGATGCTGCTTGTTTACGTTTTGCTTGCTTCTGAATCTGATTGGCTGATGTTAATGTATTTGCTTTTCATTGTTCTAAATTATTAATATTTATTTACCTCTTGGATTGTAACTAGGCGGACATGTTGATGGCAGTATCAAGTTACTTACATCTGATGGAGCAAAAACGTTAGAAACAGCTTCAGGGCACTGTGCTCCAGTCACTTGTCTTGCGCTCTCATCCGACAGCAACTTCCTTGTGACAGGATCCCAGGACACTACTATACTACTTTGGAGAATACATAGAGCATTCACTTCTCGTACTGGCACCATAGAGCCTTCCAGTGGTATGGGCACACCTGGTAACTCAATTGGCAGTAGCACTCCAGCAAACGCATCAGCAGATAAAAGCAGGAGGCGTCGTATTGAAGGTCCCATACATGTTCTGCGTGGTCACCACAGGGAAATTCTCTGTTGTTGCGTTAGTTCAGATCTTGGAGTTGTTGTTTCATGCTCTGATTCATCGGATCTTTTGCTGCATTCTATAAGAAGGGGCCGCTTGATCAGACGGTTGGTTGGTGTTGATGCCCATGCCGTGTCTCTCTCCTCTGAAGGAGTTATAATGACCTGGAACAAATTACAGCACACTCTCAGTAGCTTTACCCTTAATGGGGTTTTGGTTGCTAGAGCAAAACTTCCTCTCTCTGGCAGCATTGGTTGCATGGAAATTTCT